>NW_011494863.1:13655117-13667548 GCF_000754665.1 Bison bison bison | reverse complement strand
GATTTTTTTGGAAGGAATGATGCTAAAGCTGAAACTCCAGTACTTTGGCCACCTCATGCGAAGAGTTGACTCACTGGAAAAGACTCTGATGCTGGGAGGGATTGGGGGCAGGAGGAGAAGGGGACGACAGAGGATGAGGTGGCTGGACGGCATCACTGACTCGATGGACGTGAGTCTGAGTGAACTCCGGGAGTTGGTGATGGACAGGGAGGCCTGGCGTGCTGCGATTCATGGGGTCGCAAAGAGTCAGACATGACTGAGCGACTGATCTTATCTGATCTGATCTGAGCCACTATGGAAAACAGTATGGAGGTTCCTGAAAAAACTAAAAATAGAGCTGGTAAAGAATCCACCACAATGCAGGAGACCTGGGTTCAATTCCTGGGTTGGGAAGATCCCCTGGAGAAGGGAAAGGCTACCCACTCCAGTATTCTGGCCTGGAGAAGTCCATGGACTTTATAGCCCATGTGGTCACAAAGAGTCAGACATGACTGAGTGACTTTCACTTTCAGAGCTACCATATGATCCTGCGATCCCACTCCTGGGCCTACATCCAGAGAAAAGCATGGTTCAAAAGAATACATACACCCCAAACACTGCAGCACTGTTTACAATAGTCAAGACATGGAAGCAACCCAAATATCCATCAAAAGAGGAGTGGATAAAGAAGACATGGTGCATATACACAATGGAATATTGCTAAGACATTAAAAAGAATGAAATAATGCCATTTACAGTATCATAGATGGACCTAGGAAATGGCAACCCACTCCAGGGTTCTTGCCTGGAGAATCCCAGGGACGGTGGAGCCTGGTGGGCTGCCGTCTATGGGGTTGCACAGAGTCAGACACAACTGAAGCGACTTAGCAGCAGCAGCAGCAGATGGACCTAGAGATTGTCATACTGAGTGAAGTAAGTCAGAGAAGGAGAAATATCATATGGCATCCCTTATATGTGGAATCTAAAAAGAAATGATACAAATGAACTTATTTACAAAACAGATACAGTCTTACAGGCCTAGAGAAGGAATTTATGGTTTCCAGGGGGAAGGATGGATGGAAGGGATAGGTAGGGAGTTTGTGATCTACATACAAACTGTTATATTTAAAATGAATAACCAACAAAGTCCTACTGTATAGCACAGGGAACTCTGCTCAATGTTATGTGGCAGCCTGGATGTGAAGGGAGTTTGGGGGAGAATGTATACATATTATATGTGTGGTTGAGTTCCTTTGCTGCCCAACTGAATTACCATAATATTGTTAATCAGCTATACTCCAACATACAATAAAAAGTTAAAAACAAAATAAAATTTAAAATATGAAAAAAAACCAGTATCCAATTAATTAATGAACAAAAGAAATGTTTTGGGAGTGGTCTCTAGAAAGGGGTATATTTGTCAGGATAAGAAAGAAGTAGGGCTTACACACAGGGGCAATACCATGACCAGAGGGGCAGAAAGGCAGGAACTCACAGGCGAAGGGAGGAAGAAAATGGTCTCAGTGAGCCGAAGGTTCAGTAATAGATGAGGCTAATCCATAAGACAGAGTCAAATTAAGGAGAGTCTTCCAGCCTTAGAAGCATTGGAAAGGCAGTGGAGGCGGCAGCCACCATATGTTCTTTTCTGTTAACAGCTTTTTAATGGTATCATTGACCACTATGCTTAATGTTTAAATTTTGATAAGTTTAACAAATGTATACACCTGTAAAACTATCACTATAATCAATCAAGATAAGGAACAGATTTATCCTCCTAAAAATGTCCCCATACCCCTCTCTAATTCCTCTGTCCTGCCTTTTCTTATTGGCTTCTTACCCCATTCCCAGGCAACACTGACGTGCTTTTGGTCACTGCAGCTTGCACTTTATAGAATTTTATATGAATGGAATACACAGTAAGGGCTTTTTTTTCCTGGCTTCTTTTACTCAGCACAATTATGTTGAGATGCATCTGTCTTGCTGTATGCATCAGTATATTAAATTCCTTTTACTGTTGAGTAGTATTACATTGTATGGATATACTACAATATGTTTATCCATTCAACTACTGATGGGAATTTGGCTTTTTCCCAAGGTTTGCATATTATAACTGAACATATGAATGTTTGTATATGAAGCACTATTTGGACATATATTTTAATTATCTTGGGTATATACCTAGGAGAAGGAAGGTTGGGTCACGTGGTAATGGTATCTCTAGCTTTTTAAGAAAGTGCCAGACTCTTTTCTAAAGTGGCTTTACAATGTGTATTCCTGTCAGAAGTGTATGGCAACTCCAGTTGCTCCACATCTTTGCCAACACTTACTATAGTCATTAGTACTGTTAATTGGTATTACAATTTTAGCCATTCTGAGAGGTATAAAGTGGTACCTCTACATATAAGTTATGCAGAATACATATAACTTATATGCAGAGTACATCATATGAAATGCTGGACTGGATGAACCACAAGCTGGAATCAAGATTGCCGGGAGAAATATCAATAACCTCAGATATGCAGATGACACCACCCTTATGGCAGAAAGCAAAGAAGAACTAAAGAGCCTCTTGATGAAAGTGAAAGAGGAGAGTGAAAAAGCTGGCTTAAAAATCAACATTCAAAAAGCTAAGATCAAGACATCCAGTCCCATCACTTCATGGCAAATAGTCAGGGAAACAGTGAAAACAGTGAGAAACTTTATTTGGGGGGGGGGGCGGGGAGCTCCAAAAACACTGCAGATGGTGATTGCAGCCATGAAATTAAAAGACACTTGCTCCTTGGAAGAAAAGTTATGACCAACCTAGATAGCATATTGAAAAGCAGAGACATTACTTTGCCAACAAAAGTCTGTCTAGTCAAGGCTATGATTTTTGCAGTAGTCATGTGTGGATGTGAGAGTTGGACTATAAGGAAAACTGAGCACTGAAGACTTGATGCTTTTGAACTGTGGTGTTGGAGAAGACTCTTGAGAGGCCATTAGACAGCAAGGAGATCAAACCAGTCAATCCTAAGGGAAATCAGTCCTGAATATTCACTGGAAGGACTGATGCTAAAGCTGAAACTCCAATACTTTGGCCACCTGATGAGAAGAACTGACTCACTGGAAAAGACCCTGATGCTGGGAAAGATTGAAGGTGGGATGAGAAGGGGACGACACAGGATGAGATGGTTGGATGGCATCACCAACTCAATGAATGTGAATTTGAGTAAACTCCAGGAGTTGGTGATGGATAGGGAGGCCTGGTGTGCTACAGTCCATGGTGTCTCAAAGAGTTGGACATGACTGAATGACTGAACTAAACTGAAACTGATACTTCATTATGGTTTTGATTTGCATTTCCTTAATGAATAATAATGTCGAGCATCTTTTTCGTATGCCTCTTTTCCATCTGTACACCTTATAAAGTCTTTTTAAATCTTTTGCCCATCTTAATTGGGTGGTTTTTGTTTTGTTTTGTTTTGTTTTTAACCACTGAATTTATACACTTTTTAATAAATACTGGGATCAAGCCCCATATCCAGGGTTTTTTTTTTTTTTTTTCTTAATAGTAGTTGTAGTAATAGTACAAGAACTAACAGTAACCAAGAACTAACATTTATTTAGGACTAATGCTGTGTTACTTAATTCAAACACATTGTCTCAACATTTCCAACAATCCTTTAAGGAAGATAATACAACTATTCCAGTCCTGCAGGTGAGAATCCCCAGGCTTGCAGAGATTAGGTAATGTTCAAGATCTCACTACTAATAAGAGGTGGAACCAGAACTTGAACTCCAAAATCCTTGCTTTTTATCTCATCTCCAGAGACATAGGAAAACCAATCCTTGCTTAAGCAAGCTCTCCAAGGGGGAAAAAAAGAGAAAAAAACAATATACTTCTATCATGAGAGAATAAACTGTTTGTAAAAATATTTTCCCGTATACCTAGGAAGTCTTTTCCTAAAATATCTAGTAGGTCTTTAAAGAACTTTGGACCTGAGTGCCCATAATCCATTTTGGAACAGAGAGTTCTGTTCCAGAACTAAACGGGTAAGGTTAATCATAGCTTGGCTGTGCTTAGCCTTGTTCCCTAGCTGAGGACACCTGCATGAATCAATCATCAGTCAGCAGCAGTGTTGATGAAAGGTATAATCTCAAGAGGAAGATGACATAAGAAACTGTAATGAGGGCACTTTAAAATTTAGGGAACAAAAAATGACATCTTAATTCTTCCTGGTAAAAGTGACTTAACTGTCCTTAGAAACAACTTTCACAGACTTCTGAAATTACCTTCGTTTGCACTCAGTGTCCCTGGGGTAGATGTTCATATATCTACCCTCCTTTAATTCAACAACAACTATTTCATGCCCATTTTTCTGCTAGCACTGTAAAAAGACACAATAAATAATAAGAATTATGAAACATAATATTCAGAATAATAGAACTCCCGACGTTCTATTAAAAATATTTAAACACTGGTACAGCAATGTGCACTGATTTATCAGACCAGTGACTACCAGAATGCCATGCTGATACGTACCAGAGAAACACAAGCCTTGCAGGAAGCATTATCATATTATTATATTGTTTTACAGGTCACAAGACTTTTTTATATCAAGCATCTCATTTGAATTTCATAAAAGGCAGTTAGGCATGATTATCCCCACTTCACATATAAAAATGATCAGAAGGGTAAATGATTTTTTCCACTGCTTTTTTTAGAGCTAGTAAATGGTATGGATGGGAATTGTCAGGTGTTATGACTCAATGATCCACAAATGTTCTACTATTCCCCACAGTCTCTGGCTCTAAGGAATCATCCTGTTGGAATAATACACATACACCTATGAAACAAAGAAAATACACTGAGTGGAGCAAACGTATATTAAACACAAGTGCTTTGGGCTCAGAGAAGGAACAAGGAGGACTGAAGGTTAAAAACTGACCTTCCAAAAATGGTGGGAACTATCAAATAGTTCTGTGAGGATGTTCAGAGCTCCAAACATCCTTGATCAAATGCACCTCTGACATCCCCTCCCAACCTGATGCTCCCAGACTAGTCCAAGCCTCAGAGCCTCACTCCTCAAAGTGCAGTCCTCAAGCCAGCAGCCTCAGCATCAGCTTGCCTCACGTCTGAAAAGCAGAATCTAAACCCCTGTCTCCTCTTCTCCCTAAGACCTACTCAGTCTGAATTTTCACAATATCCCAAGGAGACTTGTAGGTGCCTTGAAGTTTGAGAAGTATTACTCTGGATCAACAATCATTACTCAGATAAGCTATGGACCTCCTCTAATATGATTTCACAGCCATTATTAACCATCACCACCATCCATTTGAGCTTTTCCTCTCAGTTCTCTAGAACTTATGGTTTATCCCAGAAAACTCCCTGATTCTTCCAACTTCTTTTTAGCTTCTCCATCACATAATGATGTGTGTGCTCCTTGTGAAACCAGGTTCCTTCCTGTGGAACTCCTGTCCCCTGTAGGGCTCTCAGATGAAAGGTGTTTTTCCTTCCACATTGCACAGAGCCTGAAGGTGAGACTGGGCACTCTCCATGTTCCTCCCAATCATTTATAGTCAATTATTTCCTCCTTCTTTCTTTAAAAACCCACAATTTTTAAAGCATGGGCCATCAAGCTCTACCAGCCATCTTTCTGCTTTGTTGCAGTCACAAGCATCCCACCTTAGCTTCCTTAGTCAATGAAGACCTAACCTCAATGTATGTCTTACTCTGCACCCTTTCTATACTACTCTCTCACAGCCTCTTCACCTCCCCCACTCTATGACTACATCTTATAGTCTTGATCTTTTCCATATAAATGTCAATGTCACTATTCAACTCCTGAGCTTCTCCACCCTTTACTATCTCACCTCCAGTTTTATCCTTCATCTCTATGGCCACCCAATACCATGGCCATAGTTTGTAGTTGTTACTAATAACTGCATTGCTTGTGAAATATTTTTTCAAACATCTACTCTTATTTTTGCAACTATGTAAATTTTTACCCTCCCTTCTTCTCCTTCACAAATCATTGACCTACATCAGGACCTCCAGCCCACGGGACCCACCACTTTTCATTGTCCGTTACCTATCTCATTTCCCCAGTTCCTTCCTTATTTTTCTCCAATTCAATGATCAGTCTCTACAACCACTCCTTTTATATCTTCCCCAAATCCCTGTCTTCTCTCTCCTCTTTTACCATAGCTTGGCAAAACCTCAAGTTTAGTTTAACTCAATCCTCCCCCTAGTTTGCAACAATATTCAAGCAGCAGAAAGGGGCTGGAGAAAAACTCGCTAACAGTCTAACTTGTCTCTCAGTAAATGTATGACCAATACACTAAAGTGGGCTTCTAGTACCACCCAGCAATTTCACTCTATGTCCGTAACTAACCCACTCTTTCAACCTCTGAGATGCATGTTCACATGTTCTCATCTCTTCTGAAATCTTCAGCACTCTCTCCTTTTCCTCTCTCTCAGCTTTTGACATTTTATTTCAGTGAGAAAACCAAAGAAAACAAAAGAGAACCACTGTGTCTTTCTACCACCTAGCACCTCAAGCCACCTGCCTCTTCTCTCATAAACTCTGTTTTCACACCTGTATAAAGCCAAATCCTCTATGTGTGTACTGGATCACAGACCCAAGAGTTTGCCCTTGTGACCCACATTTCTTTCTCCTCAGAATCAATTTTCTCCTAAATATGGGCTCATTCCCAAGAGCACACAAATAGACTGTGCTTTAATCTATATTTTGAAAGATCCCTTCATTGGCCGCATGTCTCTCTCTAGCTATTACATTTCTCTACTCATCTTAGGGGAAAATTCTATGAAATATTAGTATCCTTTCACTCCCTCATATCCTATGCTCTTTTTAACCCACTTTGGACAGGTTTTCCTTCCACCATCACACAGAAGCTACTATAATCAGAATCACTAACAAATCCCATCTTGCCAAACCCAGGGCTAGTTCACAACTCCAGTCTGTGCTCTGCACTCCTTCCCCCGCTTTCTGGTACCTCTTGTGCCTCGGGCATCTTGGTGGACCCTGGTGTGACCTCAATAACAACTGATTCTCAACAAACCTGAATGAAGTATTAATATTTCCAATTTAGCACACTCCTTATCCTAGAGAAAAGCAAATTTAATAACAGGCTTTTATTAAAAACAAAAACAGATAATAAAAAAGCAGCATGCTCCAAGGAATGTATCATGTAATGATATTTCAGGTATTATTACAGAAAGCTTTGTCATTTCTTCACTTTGGAGACAAAGCATTTCATGTAATCTCTCCAGGCCTCCATTTATCCATTAGTAAAATTAAAATGTTAGAACAATTCTAAGATAGTTGAAGTGTAAGAGAGAAATTCTAAGCATCCCTGAAAATGAAATGTATCATTGGTCAGTGGCTAAAGTCAGAACCAATTATGTGTGAAGATTAAAGAACTGGTCATATTACTGGTGTGAGGAGGGGGTGTCCTAATTCTTTGTCAAATATGAAAAATACAAGAGCCACCAATCTAGATTTATATCAGGGCCCTGGAAATTATGGTCCAATCACAGAACTTATGGAAATATGTTCCCTCCTCACTTCTCAGAGCATGAAATTTATTTAATAGGAAAAAAGAGCTCTCATTTTACAGTTAGAGAGAAGGTGTATGATGCAGAGATCCAGGCCCATAGGAGGAGAGAGAAGGAGAGACATCTCAGGAAGGATGAAGAGTGGGAAGGTCTGAGTTTCCAAAAAATGCTACCTACTTCATAGTTTACTGAATACTCGCTTTCTGACTTCTATATTGTAACTGAGAAAGCATAGCTATCTTTCACCAGTGCTCAAGAGTTCTTAAATATTTTAGGGAAAAAAAGTCAATTAATTGTTTATCTTCTTACAATGGCAAATATGCCTTATTCTATTCACTTTAGCATGGTTAAGTCATTATCGCAAGTCTTGTCAAATTCAAATCCAGGCTCCTGGTTCCATGGCTTCACCTCTTCAACAAGACCATACCTTCTTTATTTTGCCACTGGATGCAGGGTAGGTAATGACTACTGAAACTTGAATCTATGTCAAACATTTCCACTACTTCCAAAACTGGCTCTAAATGAGGACCTCCCTGCCAGGGCTGAGATGTGTGTAATCTGGGATGAAATGGGAAATTTGGAGGAATCTTGCTGGGAAAATTCTGGCAGACCTACAAAAAGAACAGATGGAGAACAACGTGAGGACATAATACTGTTCCCTTCTGTTTGGCCACCACTCTTGGCTCCCAGTGTACTCTTGAAAAGACCCATCATGCTTCATGGACAGAGAATATTTTGTTTACTGGCAAGACATTCTGAAGCTTGATTTCCCCTCAGGGATTATAAATTTTATGGTGTGAATAATAACTGATTAATGGCAATTCTATTTTAACCAATATACCTGGACATGATTCCATATGACCACTGCTATTTTAAAAGTAATTGCCTTTTGAGGCTGTCCAGATGAACTGATGGATGGGAAGCCAACAATCTAGATTATATTTTAAAAATGTTCCAGGTGGAAAAAGATCTCTTTGGCTCCTTTGGTCCAATCTTCTCATTATAACCACGGGAGAAATTAAAGTGCCAAAGTAGGCACCTAACTTATCCAATATCATATTGTAAGCAGAAGCCTTTCTAAGTCTAGAATTCAGATTTCCAGCTTTCCAGTCTTGTGTTCTCATGACTACAACTTTTCGTTTAGTAAATTCTGTAAGCCAAACTGAACACATAGCTCAAGCAAGCAAAGGAAAATATAAAACAAAAACAAAGAAGTAGTAGGTCTGAGAGACTAGGAAGTGACAGCCACAGAATGGAAGAGGCACATTTCCTCTCCTATTTGTAGTTGAGAGAGTGCCTAAGAGAGGTGCTGTTAGAGCATGTTTTCATCTATAATGAACCAAAAACTCCGAGAGTGATGTATCCATTCACTCATTTGTCATGTAGCAAATTTTATTGAGTGCTTGCTAGGTGCCAGTCATTGTGCCAGATGTTGGAAACACAGCCATAAGTGGAATACAGTTCCGACTTTCATGAAGCTTACTTTCCAAAGGAGTAGACAGACCGAAGAAGATAAAGCAAGTAAACACAATAGAAAAAAGTGATTATTACAAAAGAAATACAAATTGAGATTGCGGCAAAGATAAGAAATCAAAGGTTATAAGAGGAAAATAATATGGTACACTTGATTCAGGGAAAATCTCTGAGCAAGGGATATTTAAGCTAAGAACTGAAGTAGGATAAAGAGGCAGTTTTGCAAGTCTCCAAGGGAAGGAACATTAGGGGCTGAAATAGATGCATAGGCAAGACCTGGAGGCAGGAAAGGAAGGTGGGTTGGAAGAACTAAAAGAAGTCTTTTTTTGCTGAAATGCATTGGGAAAGAATGAGAAAGGAGAAAGATGAGGGAGAAGTGGAGAGAGGCCAAATGGTGTGAGATCTTGTAGAACAAGTTGATGGTGTTGGGATTTATTCTAACAGCAAAGGGAAGCTAATGAAGGATTTCAAGTTGGGGAAAGATGTGATTCATTTTGCAATTTATGAAGATGACTTCTTCAAGATCAGATGGGCTACATTAAACTCCAGCCAGAAAAAAACAAATATCGTATATTAACACATATGTGGAATGAAATTTAGGAAATCGAATATAGGAAAAATGTATAGATGATCTTATTTACAAAGCAGAAATAGAGAACTCAGATATAGAAAACAAATGTATGAATACCAAGGGGGAAAGAAGGGGTGGGGTGAATTGGGAGACTGGGATTGACATATATACACTGTTGATACTATGTATAAAATAGATAGCTAATGAGAACCTACTGTATTGCACTGGGAACTCTAGTCAGTGCTCTGTGGTGACAAAGAGGGGACATATGTATACATATAGCTGATTCACTTTGCTGTACAGTAGAAATGAATGCAACATTGTAGAGCAACTCTACTCCAATAAAAATTAATTTAAAAAACAAATATATCAATTCCAAACAAATATATAAAACCCAGCCAGGACTAAAACTCTGGCGCCCCAACTCTGCCTGGTGATGAACATGTCAGTTTTCCCTCCAGTGTCCACCTCTCGTTGTTGGTGTCAACATTAAGTGAACTGACGGATATGAAATCCCTTTGAAGAAGTAATCTGAGCCAAATGGCTCCCAAGAGCGAAGAGGCCCCTTGTACCTTTCTTCACACAGCGCCAGTACACACGGGGTGCTGAGTATGAGCTGGAGACGGTGATAACCCTAATCCAGTTCTCTTGCATGTCCTCATCTTTTCCTCACAACAAGCCTGACACGATATGCAATTCTGAGCCTGATTCATATATGAGGGAACTGAGGCTGAGAGAGGTTAAAGATCCTTGACATCTATCCCAAATCTCAATTAATTATATTCATTATTATGTCTCTTCTCAAACAGAAAGTTCTTAAGATCATCAGCTTTTGACAGTGGTAAAAAGGCAATACAAAGTCCCAAATTAACCTTACTATTAATAAAATAGATATACATTTCTACCAAGGTTCACCAATGTCTCCAAGAGACCCACATGTTTTGGTCTAAACTATAATTGTCACAGTAATACTCTGATATCATCCAATGATGTGAGGTCACCAAGACTTATCACAAGTAGCAGTGGAGCCCTAGAAGGAACAGACAGAAATATATCAAAGGATGCCTAAGCTAATGGGCTTGGGGACGAAGAAACCAGAGATAAAAGAGTCTTGTTGTCAGATTGACTGAGACATATATTGAGAAGCCTGCTTTGAGCAATGATACTGCTCATCTCCTCAAGGTTTCCGGTCCATTAGTAATAACTTCCAAGTGAGCCAGGCTCTATTAGGAGGCTAGGTCAGTGGCTTTAAATGCCTAAATCAATCTTAATGTTGAGTGAGTATCTGGATTTATTTTTACCCCAATCAACTTTCTTCCCAACAAGGAAGAAAAGATTTGTTCCCTGAAAGCCTTTTGTTAAAGAAGAATTTAGTGGAAGAGCATATCAGAAAGAGAGAGAGGGGGGAAAAAATGCTTTCCATTCTAAATTAATCAATCTGCCTCTTGGTTACTGAGTATCTTAAACGGTACCCATCTCTCCCCACCTCTAGCCCTTGTTTCCCCATCTACAAGTCAAAAATTCAGCTTAGGTTATATTTAACGGTTCTACTGTTCTAAAGGTCCTTGATCTTTATTTAAACTCCCAAATTAACTACTCTCAATAAGTCATGAATCTCAGCTATTTAGAGTCAGTAAAGTGCTTATAAGAAGCCATCCACGTACTCCTGGTTCCATTTGTTAACAGTGGTGAATCCTTGTGATACTTGGAGCATAGGAGAACAGTCTATGCCTATGCATAGAGAAGAGGGAAAGACTGTCCATTCTTCAAGGTACTGGGCTATGTCTTTGCTAATCTTCAAATTTTCATGAAATAGCTATGAGGACCCGTATCCATCCCATTAGCTGCCAATGGCTCCTCTCCAGTAACTCAAATATCCCTTTATTGAAGAAGCTCATACATAAGGAAGAAAGGAGATGGATTTACAACACTTTACTGATCCATTGCCTCTAACTTGGGATAAGTTCATGATGGTCTGTATTCAGGCCTATATTCCAGGATCACCATGGCAACACTTCCCATCAGTAAAAATGAGATGGTAATGAAGACAGCTGCTGTATAATAACTGCGCATAAACAAGGGCAGAGCTTCTAGAGGGTAAAGGGGAAGGAATACATACTTGTATTCTAAGGTTTATCAGAAGGGTGTTTCCCTGGAAGAGGTAAATTGATTATATGCAGTTCTTATGTCAAGATTTGGAGTTGAATGCTACATTTCTGTTCCCGATTTGTGGCATTCTCGTCAGGCTTGCCCCCTGTGGTCTGCTATAAATTGCACCTTGATTATCCAGATATTTGTTTCCCACTCGTATTATAAATGGGCCAGTATAGGGGAACTCATTTGGTGGTATATGGAGCATTATTTCTTTTCAGGGTCCAAGTCTATCTTTTCCTCACTTGCAGTAAATAAAAAGCAATCAAAGAGCTGAAAATCTTCTGAGAGTGCAGAAGGGAGTATCAACTGGGGAAACCCAAGAGTCTTACTTCGTCTTTCTATCTCCCTCATGTAGCACAAAGCCTTGCACTTGGTCGGCACTGGCTAGTGTTTACCAGATGCATGGATAGACAGGCAGATGGATATTAGGTTTCCCCTGCTGATATTCCTATTACACTGTTCTCTGCCTGCCCCAAAAAGTATTGTCTAGTTTCTCTGGTCCTGACACCTCTAACTGGGTAATTTGCTGCATGCTGCAGCACCTCCAGGAATGGGATATATCTTAGCCACTGCTGCTGCTGCTAAGTCACTTCAGTCGTGTCCAACTCTGTGCAACCCCATAGATGGCAGCCCACCAGGCTCCCCCGTTCCTGGGATTCTCCAGGCAAGAACACTGGAGTGGGTTGCCATTTCCTT
>NW_011494863.1:13647002-13655017 GCF_000754665.1 Bison bison bison | reverse complement strand
TGCTAAGTCACTTCAGTCGTGTCCAACTCTGTGCAACCCCATAGATGGCAGCCCACCAGGCTCCCCCGTTCCTGGGATTCTCCAGGCAAGAACACTGGAGTGGGTTGCCATTTCCTTCTCCAGTGCATGAAAGTGAAAAGTGAAAGTGAAGTTGCTCAGTCCTGTCTGACTCTTAGCAACCCCATGGACTGAAGCCTACCAGGCTCCTCCATCAATGGGATTTTCCAGGCGAGAGTACTGGAGTAGGATGCCTAGGTTAATATAATCAGAATCTTGGCCAAAAATAACAGCTCTGCAATGCCTCATATTAATCTTGCTGCCTTTCTGCTTGAACTGCAGAAACGGCCACTCCATCACTCTCATACTCAGTTCAGTTCAGTTGCAGTCACTCAGTTGTGTCAAACTCTTTGCAACCCCATGGATTGCAACACACCAGGCTTTCCGGTACATCACCAACTCCCAGAGCTTGCGCAAACTCATGTCCGTTGAGTCGGTGATGCCATCCAACCGCCTCATCCTCTGTTGTCCCCTTCTCCTCCCACCTTCAATCTTTCTCAGCATCAGGGCCTTTTCCAATGAGTCAGTTCTTCACATCAGGTGGCCAAAGGATTGGAGTTTCAGCTTCAGCATTAGTCTTTCCAATGAAAAATCAGGGTAGATTTCCCTTAGGATTGACTGGTTCGATCTCCTTGCAGGCCAAGGGACCCTCAAGAGTCTTCTCCAACACCAGTTCAAAAGTATCTATTCTCTGGTGCTCTGCCTTCTTTATGGTCCTATTCTCACATCCATACATGACTACTGGAAAAATCATAGATTTGACTAGATGAACCTTTTTTGGCAAAGTAGTGTCTCTGCTTTTTATTATGCTGTCTAGGCTGCCCATAGCTTTTCTTCCAAAGAGCAAGAGTCTTTTAATTTCAGGGTTGCAGTCACCGTCTCAGTGATTTTGGAGCCCACGAAAATAAAGTCTCTCACTATTTCCATTGTTTCCCCATTTGCCATGAAGTGATGAGACCGGATGTCATAATCTTTGTTTTTTGAATATTGAGCTTTAAGCCAGCTTTTTCACTCTCCTCTTTCACTTTCATCAAGAGGGTCTTCAGTTCCTCTTCGCTTTCTGCCATAAGGGTGGTGTCATCTGCATATCTGAGGTTATTGATATTTCTCCCAGCAATTTTGATTCCATCTTGTACATCATCCATTTTGGCATTTCACATGATGAACTCGGCATGTAAGTTAAATAAGCAGGGTGACAATATACAGCCTTGATGTACTCCTTTCCCAATTTGAAACCAGTCCACTGTTCTATGTGTGGTTTTAACTGGTGCTTCTTGACCTGCATACAGATTTCTTAGGAGGCAGGTAAGGTGGACTTCCACAGTTTGTTGTGATCCACACAGCAAAGGCTTTAGTGCAGTCAATAAGGCAGAAGTAGATGTTTTTCTGGAACTCTCTTGCTTTTTCTATGATCCAACGTATGTTGGCAATTTGATCTCTGGTTCCTCTGCCTTTTCTAAAACCAGCTTGAACATCTGGAAGTTCTTGGTTCACATACTGTTAAAGCCTAGCTTGGAGAATTTTGAGCATTACTTTGCTGGCATGTGAGATGAATGAGTGCAACTACGTGGTAGTTTGAGCATTCTTTGGCATTGCCTTTCTTTGGGATTGGAATGAAAACTGACCTTTTCCAGTCCTGTGGCCACTGGTGAGTTTTCCAAATTTGGTGGCATATTGAGTGCAGCACTTTAATAACATCATCTTTTAGAACTGGAAATAGCTCAGCTATAATTCCATCATCTCCACTAGCTTTTTGTCCCAAGAAAAGGAAATGCAAAAAGGCAAAATGGTTTTCTGAGGAGGCCTTACAAATAGCTGAGAAAAGAAAAGAAGCTAGAAGCAAAGGAGAAAAGGAAAGATATACCAATCTGAAAGCAGAGTTCTAAAGAATAGCAAGGAGAGATAAGAAAGCCTTCCTCCATGATCAATGCAAAGAAATAGAGGAAAACAATAGAATGGGAAAGGCTAGAGATCTCTTCAAGAAAATTAGAGATATCAAGGGAACATTTCATGCAAAGACAGTCACAATAAAGGATAGAAATGGTATGGACCTAACAGAAGCAGAAGATATTAAGAAAAGGTGGCAAGAATACACAGAAGAACTATACAAAAAACCAGATAACCACAATGGTGTGATCACTCACCTAGAGTCAGACATCTTGGAGTCCAAAGTCAGGTGGGCCTTAGGAAGCATCACTATGAACAAAGCTAGTGGAGATGATGGAATTCCAGATGAGCTATTCTCATACTGGGTACAACACACTACTCCATACCAGAAGCCTTACACCAGTTGCCTGATAGCAATTCAACTTGCTGCTGTCTTCTTCCAGCATGTTCTGCCTGCCAGACAAGGGTCTTTCAGAGCACCATGGAACTTTCCAGTTCCTTCCAGTGGATGTGACCACATTCAGTCATCTCAAACGGCTCATCAGAAGTCTTGTTGGAGACAGGAAGAGTTTCCCTGTCTGCTGATCTGCTTTATCCAAGGCCTGCTGTGCATGGACCTGCTTGGAGTATTTCTGTTAGATACTCTTGCCATGAAGAGCCAGTAGGACAATTCAAAAGCCACTGCTTCTCAGCTGAAAAGCTAAAACCTGGATTTTCAAGACAATCTCTTTAACAAGTGGTGCTGGGAAAACTGGTCAGCCACTTGTAAAAGAATGAAACTAGAACATTTTCTAACACCATACACAAAAATAAACTCAAAATGGATTAAAGATCTAAACATAAGACCAGAAACTATAAAACTCTTAGAGGAGAACATAGGCAAAACACTCTCTGACATACATCACAGCAGGATCCTCTATGACCCATCTACCAGAATATTCGAAATAAAAGTAAAAATAAACAAATGGGATCTAATTAAAATTAAAAGCTTCTGCACAACAAAAGAAACTATAAGCAAGGTGAAAAGGCAGCCTTCAGAATGGGAGAAAATAATAGCAAATGAAGCAATTGACAAACAACTAATGTCAAAAATATACCAGCAACTCCTACAGCTCAACTCCAGAAAAATAAACAACCCAATCAAAAAATGGGCCAAAGAACTAAATAGACATTTCTCCAAAGAAGACATACAGATGGCCAACAAACACATGAAAAGATGCTCAACATCACTCATTATCAGAGAAATGCAAATCAAAACCACAATTAGGTACCATTTCATGCCAGTCAGAATGGCTGGTATCCAAAAGTCTACAACCAATAAATGCTGGAGAGGATGTGGAGAAAAGGGGACCCTCTTGCACTGTTGGTGGAAATGCAAACTAGTACAGCCACTATGGAGAACAGTGTGGAGATTCCTTTAAAAACTGTAAATAGAACTGCCATATTACCCAGCAATCCCTCTTCTAGGCATACACACTGAGGAAACCAGAATCAAAAGAGACACATATACCCCAATGTTCATCGCAGCACTGTTTATAATAGCCAGGACATGGAAGCAACCTAGATGTCCATCAGCAGATGAATGGATAAGAAAGCTGTGGTACATATACAAAATGGAGCATTACTCAGCCATTAAAAAGAATACATTTGAATCAGTTCTAATGAGGTGGATGAAACTGGAGCCTATTATACAGAGTGAAGTAAGCCAGAAAGAAAAACACCAATACAGTATACTAACGCATATATATGGAATTTAGAAAGATGGTAATGACAACCCTGTATGCAAGACAGCAAAAGAGACACCGTCTTTTGGACTCTGTGGGAGAGGGAGGTGGGGGATGACTTGGGAGAGTGGCATTAAAACATGTATAATATCATATAAGAAATGAATCGCCAGTCCAGGTTTGATGCAGGATACAGGAAACTTGGGGCTGGTGCATTGGGATGACCCAGAGGGATGGTATGGGGAGGGAGGTGGGAGGGGGGTTCAGGATGGGAACACGTGTACACCCATGGTGGATGCATGTTGATATATGGCAAAACCAATACAGTATTGTAAAGTAAAAATAATAATAATAATAATAATTTTAAAAAAAATTCCTACCAGACAGCCCTGGGTTCTCATCTCAGTTCTGCTATAGCCTGAAGTAACCAAGTCTCTGAGAATCAGTTTCCCTATCTGCAAATGAGATAACAGTAATGGGACTATCCTGAAGAACAAATAATATGTAAAATGCTTAGGAATGACTGACGCTCTGGCAAGGAACAAAAGCCCTGCTGAGAATCACGAGATCACATACACCATCCTGTCTCCTCACTCGCTGCTGTTAGAATTACTGTCCCAGGCATGCATTTCATTCCTCAAAGACTCCGGTACCTGGTTTAGAGTGTCTCTTCACAAATCCCACCGTCATGTTGGTGCTTCACCTCCACATGTATAAATCCATATGACACTCTGCCCATTCAGTTTCATGACCATCTCATCTGTAGTGGCCCCCTCAACTCCATCTGAGCCAATCCATCTTGCACCATACTCTAGATTTTTCCTTTAACCATAATTATTCTATCTCTAAAATGACATATCTATGAATCCCACTCAAACCATATCCCCTATTCTTCCAGTTTGCCTCTTCAGCTATCCCCAAGGCAACTACCAGTTCATGAATTCATCACTCCTCTTTAAATTTCTATTGTTTTAGTCTCCATGATCAATTATTTAAAATACACTTAATGATACTCAAACTCCATTGTTTCTCTGTTTTTTTTTTTAATTTACACTTTTCAGGCAAATCTCTATCCTATTTGTGAAACTTTACCTACTGTATTTATGACTATAATCCAACAATCAAGCATGATTGGTTAAAATCATAGAATAGAAAAGAGTAGTTTAGTAACATATCCATACTTGAAAGAAAAACAAGTCTTCTTGTGGAGCCAATAAGCCTCCATCACTCACCACCCTGTCGCTAACAAGTAGGTTCCTCAATAGGAGACAGTTTCCCCTCTCACTCGCTACTATATCCTGGGGACAGAGCAATATCTGGCTCAACAGATGTATGCTGACGGATGGACTGACCGGTCTAACGTGGACCTTCATAACCCAGCAACCTTACAACTTTTACTGATTAACTCAGTTTCCTACTTGCTGATAAGCCTCTACTGTCCCCAAATTTCCACCTGACCTCTGACTTTTTGCCACCCATTTCCCTCTCCCAGTCACCTCTTTGATGCCTCAGTAGATGTCATTTCTTTGTGCTTCACAAAGAAACTAGAAGCCCTCAGACACAGGCTGGAGTCACTCAAGTTTCTGCTACAAAATCTAGAAATCATCTTTCCTTCTGTCATGACAGAGGAGCTGTCTTTTCCTCTTTGTTAGGGTCAATTCTCCTAACTCTGGAGGTGTATGCCCCCTTTCCCACCTACTAATGAATCTTACACACATATAGTGTTCTTTTGCTCTTTTAAAGTTCTCTCTCTTCTGTCTTTCATCCATTTTTCTCTCTCTTTCAAAGGGATTCTTTCTGCTTTTAAAAAAATCTCTTTTATTAAAAATAGTAGTAATCCCATAACCCAAAATTTACTCTCTAGTCTCAATCTCATCTCTCTTCTTCCCCTTCACAGCCAAACTTCTCAAAATAACTTCTACAATCGCTGCCTATTCAAAAGTCCTCATTTCCTTACTTCCCTCTGTCTCCTCAGATCAGTGCAATCCACATTCCCCATGATTACAATTATACACCTTTTGTAGAGTCAAGAATGATTATCTTGACTTCTTAGAGAATCTCTTAGGCTCCTTCTATCTTGAAATTAAATGTTGGAATTCCTCAGGGATCCGATCTAGATCCCCTCTCATTTGTACTCTTTCCACAGGCAACCTCACCCACACCAAGAACTTTAATTGTCCTCTACCAACAAATCTTCACACACTTACATGTATAGTCAAGATCTTCTTTGTGAGTTCTAGTTATGTATATCCAACCACTCCTGGATTTTTACGAATAGCTGTAATCAAAATGTATCAAAGCCAACATGTCTAAAATAAAACATAATCCCCCCTAAGTTCAGGCTTATTTCCACCTTTTTTATTAATGTGAATTTACCTATATTTTGGCTGGTATGATTGACTAGATCATCATCCATTCAATTACACAAGACCAAACCTAGGAATCATAGTGATCACTCTCTTCTCCTTCTCTCTATATCCAAATCACCAAATTTGTCTGTTTTACTCCTTAAATTTCTTCCAAATCTAATTCTTTTTTTTTTAATTTTATTTTTAACTTTACAATATTGTATTGGTTTTGCCATATATCAACATGAATCTGTCACCCCATTGATCGTTAGGGTTGATTCGGCTGATCTGGCTGGCTAGGCGGGTGTCCCCTTCCTCCCTCACCGCTCCATGTGCATCCCTCCGGAAGCTGTGCACTCGGTCGAAGAGGACGACCATCCCCCATAGAGGAGGACCGGTCTTCGGTCCAAGGGTATATGAATAGCTGCGCTCCCGGCTAGAACCTCCAAACAAATCTAATTCTCTTTATCTCTGTCCCACAAATCTAGTGTAAGCCCTCCTCATTCATCTCATTTACTCCTACAATTATCTCCTGATATACTCTACATTGACTCCTAATCCCTCAAACTATTCATACAGTAACTGGAGGTATTATTTTAAAATGTAAACTTGGTCATGTCATTCCTATGCTTATGATCCAATAGATTTTTATTATCTTAGGCTAAACACCAGAATACTTAAAATTATCCATTAAGTCCCACATGACTGCACCACACTCCCCAGGATGCTTTCATTTGTTCTCTGTATTTCAAGCACATGATCTTTCATTCCGTTCCTCAAATAAATCATGCTTCTGCTAGACATGGAACCTTTCCATATATTCATCTCTGTGTAAATTTTTATCCCTGAGCTCCCTTCACCTGGTTAATTTCTACACATCTTCTGATATCCTTATCTCCTCAGAAACTTCTTTGCCCTGCCAGGTAAGACCAAGTCTCCATATTACGTTCTAAGACTAATGAATTTCTCTTTCACCATAGTTACTCCAAATACAATCACACATCATCTATGTGTTTATCTCACTAAATGATTGTCTTGCAACTAGATTCTAAGCATCATGGGGGCAGAACTATATTCAGCATAGTGTTTGATAAATAGCTTAAATATTAATACTGAACAAATTACTCAATAAATTGTAGTGGTGGTTGTGATAATAGTAATTATAAGGATGGTATTATAACACTCTTTCTATGGAGACAAACAAATCTAGGGAAAGAGAATACTCTGAACTCAAGCTTAGCCATATTCTCTTACGTGGCACACTGTTCTCATTTTCCTGGGTCCTAAATACACCCATGGCTTAATCTGGCAGATCAAAGAGGAAACAGTGAGATGACCATATAAAGACGTGACTTTCACAGGTTAGGTGATGGACCTCTGTTGTTATTGCCTGTCTGGTTCTCTCCTCCCATCTTCTAGTGGGGAACTGGACCTCTTCTATAATTCATAGCATTAGGCAAGAAACCTAAGCCAAGTCAATCTCTATTCCTTTGGAGAATGTCATTCTTAAGCAGAGATCCTAAGGGAGAGAATATAGTTGGAATCAGGTATCAAACAACAGTGTCCCAAAGACGCTGCTCATAAGCATCTACTGCCTGACTCTTCAGCGTTAACCTGGTTCCTCTCCTGCTCAAGGCTAGGTTGTTTAATCCCACGAATTACCCTTAATTCTGTGAATTGCAGAGTAGGCTACACCTAAACAAGTTGTGTTTGTTTGTTTGCTTCTACAGAATCATTGGTGCTCTCCATCAAAGCAAACTACCTGATAAGATGAAATTATATAGAACAGATTTTCTCATATCAAAAATACATATCCTCTTCAAGTTTTCATACAACATTTATACAAATGAATCATAGATTAGAACTAAAGAAAAATCGCAGTAATTTCAAAAGGCAGAAGTTGAATCAATATTTTAACATAAAAGATTTTAAAAATTCAATCATGTAAAAAAAATCACACGCTTATAAATTGCCTTCAACTGAAATGTGACTGAGGACA
>NW_011494863.1:13641715-13646897 GCF_000754665.1 Bison bison bison | reverse complement strand
TATTTAAAAGCAGAGACATTACTTTGCCAACAAAGGCCCATCTAGTCAAAGCTATGGTTTTTCTAGTAGTCATGTATGGATGTGAGAATTGGACTATAAAGAAAGCTGAGCACTGAAGAACTGATGCTTTTCAACTGTGGTGTTGGAAAAGACTCTTGAGAGTCCCTTGGACTGCAAGGGGATCCAACCTGTCCATTCTAAAGGAAATCAGTCCTGAATATTCATTGGAAGGACTGATGCTGAAGCTCCAATATTTTGGCCACCTGATGTGAAGAACTGACTCATGTGAAAAGACCCTGATGCTGTGAAAGATTGAAGGCGGGAGGAGAAGGGGATGACACAGGATGGGATGGTTGGATGGCATCACCAACTCTATGGACGTGAGTTTGAGTAGGCTCTAGGAGTTGGTGACGGACAGGGAAGCCTGGTGTGCTGCAGTCCATGGGGTCTCAAAGAGTTGGACATGACTGAGCGACTGAACTGAACTGCTGTACACCAAATACTATGCTTAATTATTTATACCCATTTTGCATTTAATCCTCACAACAATGCTAATGAGTCAGGAATTGTTAATCCCACTTTGGTCTTAACTGGTATCTCAGTGGTAAAGAATCTACCTGTCAAGCAGGAGATGTGGGTTTGATCCTTGAATTGGGAAGATTCCCTGGAAAAGGAAATGGCAACCTACTCCAGTATTCTTGCCTGGGAAATCCCATGGACAGAGGATACTGGTGGGCTACAGTTCATGGGATCACAAAAGAGTTGGACATGACTTAGCAAATGATCACACATGCAATCCCATTTTACTGATATGAAATTGACGTTTAGATACGGTACATAACTTGCCCAATGTAATATAGATTCAAGCAGCAAAGTTAAATCTAGGTCTGCCTAACCACAGAACCCTGGTTCTTCTTACTATACTACTGACAAGTTCAGTATTATCAATGAAAAAGCAAAACCTATGAAAGAAACGTGAGACCAGAAGACCAGAAAGAAACTTGGAGAAAACCTGATCATCACAAGTAAGACTCTAGTGTCACACAAGCTGAAAGCTTCCTGTCCTTCCAACTTTCTTCCCTCCTCCTTCCTTCCTTCAGGAATGTATCCATCCATTTAACCAGGCTTGATTGAGTGCTCTTTGTGCTTTCATGTGGCAATGCTGTCCTAGCCATGGAAGTGGAATAATGAGTAAGAAAGAGTGCCCTGCCATTATTAATCTTAATGTATTTATTGGGAAGACTGACAGCTTCTTTATTACTGATGTGTGTGTCTGTGTGTGTATTAGTGGCTCAGTCGTGTCCAACTCTTTGTGACCCCATGGACTGTAGCCCGCCAGGCTCCTCTGTCCATGAAATTCTCCAGGCAAGAATACTGGAGTGGGTTGCCATTTCCTTCTCCAGGGGATCTTCCCAACCCAGGGATCAAACCCAGGTCTCCTGCATGGCAGGAAGATGCTTTACCATCTGAGCTACTAGGGAAGCCCTGTAGTTGACAAGTAATAAACTGCAAAAATATCTTGGGAGCTACAAAGTATTTTCCCAAAGTATTGTGAGAACTACAAAAGCTTTGTGAATAGGTGATATAAGAATAATCCATATTTTTCTGCATAAGGACATGGAAGTACACATACATATAATAACTTGGCCAAGGACCCATTACGCTAAACATCCCTGAGATGGTGGAACTGGGGTTATATATAGGTCTTCAAGTCACTGGGATTAGGACTGCTAATCAACATTAAACATTCAAACAACTAAGATTATGGCATCCAGTCCCATCACATCATGGCAAATAGATGGGGAAACAATGGAAACAGTGATAGACTTTATTTTCTTGGGTTCCACAATCACTGCGGATGGTGACTGCAGCCACAAAATAAAAAGATGCTTGCTGCTTGGAAGAAAAGCTATGACAAACCTAGAGAGTGTATTAAAAAGTAGAGATGTCACCTTGCCAACAAAGGTCCATATAATCAAAGATATAGTTTTCCAGTAGTCATGTATGGAAGTGAGAATTGGACCATAAAGAAGGCTGAGTGCCAAAGAATTGATGCTTTTGAATTCTAGAGCCAGAGAAGACTCTTGTGAGTCCGTTGGACTGCAAGGAAATAAAACCAGTCAGTCCTAAAGGAAATCAGTGCTGAATATTCACTGGAAGGACTGATGCTGAAGCTGAAGCTCCAATACTTTGGTCATCTGATGGGAAAAATCAACTCATTAGAAAAGACCCTGATGTTTGGAAAGAGTGAGACCAAGAGGACAAGGGGGCAACAGAGGATGAGATGGTTAGATGTGATCACTGACTCCATGTACATGAGTTTGAGTGGACTCTGGGAGATAGTGAAGGACAGAAAGCCTGGTGTGCTGCATTCCATAGGGTTGCAAAGAGTTGGACATGACTTAGCCACTGAATATCAACAACTTAACTCTTCCCCATTTTCTTCTCTGGTCTAGATCAAGACTTTTTATTGAAATGAATGGCAAACCTCAGCTGGAGAGCCTGAGGGCAAACTAAGGAAGAGTATGTTATGCTGAAAAGTTCTGGCATTCTTAGTTTACATTCCTTTCCATTTCAACTGCTGTTCATAGTGGTCTTCACAGCCTGCTCCGTTAAGCCTGGAAAAGACTCCTTCTGTGGTATTACAATCCCCTCTCTCCTAGGTTTTGGTATTTGGCCCTAAGGACAGACACCAGACTAATTTAAAAAGCAGGTTAACCTGCGAATTGTGTGTATGTTAGAGGTGGAGAGGGAAAGAGATGGAGGAGCAGAGAGATAGCAAGCTAGGGAGAGAACAAACTTGGTTAGAAGTTGAAGTACAAAGAAACTATCAGTTTAAATTTTAACCTGGGCAAGCGACTCCCCCTTTCTGCCCTTGAGTTCTTTCTGCATAAAATAAAGCTATGGAAAACAACAACACTATAAATCAGATAATCCCCAAGTGTCTTTCACCCTGAGAATCAACTGTTGAATATTCACTCTGTAAGAAGCAACCCACTTCTTCCTGTATCACCACAGGCACTGCTAATAACTTGGTACGGAAATGCATGGAGAAATTAGAAAAACCCAACAAGCCCTGCCAGCTCAATGGGAGCTCCTCCACCATCCTCATGCCATGCCCAAGATCCTCCTCCAGAGATCATGCCTAAGTTCACAGGATCATTCCAATTAAAAAAGAACTGTCAAAGTTATTTAGTCCGGTGTTCCTCACACTTTAATATACTCTTGGGAGTCCTGCTGAAATGCACTCTCTGATTGAGGAAGTCTGAGCTGGAACCCAAATTCTGCAAGTCTAATAAGCTCCCATGTGACACTCACACTGCTGGTCTGTGGAGGGCACTCTGAAAAGTAAAAAACTCATTCATCCTTGTCTGATTTATAATCTTTTCCAGCACTTCTGAGAGGTCTGTAGGCTCCCTTGAATGTCTTCTCTGCTAGGAAAGTCCCTGCCTCTCAGACAGCTTCCTTTATTTGTATTCAGAGAACCATTAGAAATCTCTTCCTTATTTAACTTACTACATACCTGCTTGTAGCATCATTATTTGGGTCAAAGAAGCACCAGGGAGATGTTTATCTTCCACATGACAATCTTCCAAAGTGCTCTTTCCTCTAGCACCAATCCTCCTGGGGGCTTTGTACTGTCACTTTGATGGTTTCTAATCTCCTTACTACTTTGGTTGCCCTCATCTGACTCCTCAAAATTCTAACTATTTACTGGAATGTTGCCTTTTAGTCTGTTTCTATGGTGTTATCAAAAGTCTTCTTTGCTATGTATTACTTATGTTGGGCAAGTTGTGTGAAAAGGTGTTTCAAAGGAAAAAATAGAGACCATTAAACATGAAAAGATAGTCAAATTTAAACTAAAAATTAAATAATACTGTACCCCTAAAAGGAAACTTTGCTGATGTTTAGTGTTGGCAAGGTTTGGGTGGGGGGGTGGGGATGGGGTGGGGCATATGGACTTCCAGTCTCCTCAGTGGGACTATAACTCTGAAGAGCTTTGGGGAAGGATGAAAATGTGAAAGTTAACTTTTTTTTTAGTCTCTCTAACACCAGGCTTTACAAAGAAGGCACAAAAGGAAGTTACAAAGAAGTATATTTCAGGTCAATTACTTTTAATTCTATCTTTTTGACCCAGGAATTTTACTTATCCAGTTATTGCAAATGTTTTCATCCTACTCAGCTCTTCATCCTGCATTTAGCAATATGACTATTATTACTATGACAACTTCTTCTACAACAAATATGAATAACAACTAATACTTACTTAGCATTTACCATGTGCCGGTACCCATGTCAACTCACAATAACCTTGAAGTAGATAGTATTATGGTTTGAATTTCTACAGAGGTGTAAACAGTGACTCAGAAAGGTTAAGGATTTTAAGGTCACACAGACAGGAAGAGGTGGCCACTTAGTCCTGTTGACATTCTTCTCTATTTATATCTCCTCCCATCATCTCCACTGCCGTGATCTAAGTCCAAGTGAATGTAATCTCTTACTTGTATTACAAGAAACAAGAAAAGCCTGTATCCCCTCATATTCCTCATCTCCATCCATTTCCCTACTACAGTCAAAAGAGATCTTTCTGTAGATTGTGTCATTCTCCTGCTTAAAACTGCCACTGGCTCCTTCAGTAGAAAACTGAAATAAAATCAAAGAAAGTCCTTGGCACAGTCTACACTTGTCCCTGCATGGTCCCATCTCACAGCATGACTCCCCTGATTCAAAGGCCCCTCACCCCCTCCTCCTGTACTAGACTGCTCCCCTCCCACCACAGCATATTTGCACATGCTCTTTGCTTGCTGTGGCATGCTCTTCTCCCAACTCCCACCCTCAACACTTCCTTCTAGTTGCTTTTCATCTCTCAGGTCTTAGATCTAGATCACATCTTATAGTTTTCTTAATAAAGCACCTCTCTTATGCAACCCATTCAAGCTAGTTTTAGAAAAGGCAGAGGAACCAGAGATCAAATTGCTAACATCTGATGGATCATCAAAAAAGCAAGAGAGTTCCAGAAAAAACACCTATTTCTGCTTTGACTATGGCAAAGCCTTTGACTGTGTGGATCACAATAAACTGTGGAACATTCTTCAAGAGATGGGAATACCAGACCACCTGATCTGCCTCTTGAGAAACCTGTATGCAGGTCAGGAAGCAACAGTTAGAACTGGACATGGAA
>NW_011494863.1:13628033-13641615 GCF_000754665.1 Bison bison bison | reverse complement strand
TGAAAGTGAAAGAGGAGAGTGAAAAAGTTGGCTTAAAGCTCAACATTCAGAAAACTAAGACCATGGCATTCGGTCCCATCACTTCATGGCAAATAGATGGGGAGAAACAGTGGAAACAGTGGCTGACTTTATTTTTCTGGGCTCCAAAATCACTGCAGATGGTGACTGCAGCCATGAAATTAAAAGAGGCTTACTCCTTGGAAGGAAAGTTATGACCAACCTAGACAGCATATTGAAAAGCAGAGACATTACTTTGTCAGCAAAGGTCCATCTAGTCGGCTCAGTTCAGTTACTCAGTCGTGTCCGTCTCTATGCAACCCCATGAACCGCAACACGCTAGTCCTCCCTGTCCATCACCAACTCCCAGAGTCCACCCAAACCCACGTCTATTGACTCAGTAATGCCATCCAACCATCTCATCCTCTGTCTTCCCCTTCTCCTCCTGCCCTCAATCCTTTCCAGCATCAGGGGCTTTTCCAATGAGTCAGTTCTTCGCATCAGGTAGCCAAAGTACTGGAGCTTCAGCTTCAGCATCAGTCCTTCCAATGAACACCCAGGACTGATCTCCTTTAGGATGGACTGGTTGGATCTCCTTGCAGTCCAAGGGACTCTCAAGAGTCTTCTCCAACACCACAGTTCAAAAGCTTCAATTCTTCGGTGCTCAGCTTTCTTTATAGTCCAACTCTCACATTCATACACGACCACTGGAAAAACCATAGCCTTGACTAGATGGACATTTTTTGACAAAGTAATGTCTCTGCTTTTTAATATGTTGTCTGGGTTGGTCATAACTTTCCTTCCAAGGAGTAAGCGTCTTTTAATTTCATGGCTGTAATCACTGTCTAGTCAAGGCTATGGTTTATCCAATGGTCATGCATAGATGTGAGAGTTGGACTATAAAGAAAGCTGAGTGATGAAGAATTGATGCTTTTGAACTGTGGCGTTGGAGAAGACTCTTGAGAGTCCTTTGGACTGCAAGGAGATCCAACCAGTCCATCCTAAAGGAGATCAGTGCTGGGTATTCATTGGTAGGACTGATGTTGAAGCTGAAACTCCAATACTTTGGCCACCTGATGTGAAGAGCTGACTCATTTGAAAAGACCCTGATGCTTGGAAAGATTGAGGGCAGGAGGAGAAGGGGATGACAGAGGATGAAATGGTTGGATGGCATCACCGACTCAATGGACATGGGTTTGGGTGGACTCCGGGAGTTGGTGATGGACAGGGAGGCCTGGTGTGCTGCGATTCATGGGGTCGCAAATAGTCAGACATGTTGAGAGAGTGAACTGAACTGAATTTATGCAACCCTGCAATAATTTTACACTATTTATGAGATTACTTGATTAATCTGTCTCTTCAACTAGATCACCAAAAAACCCTGCATACTTTTATTCAAAATACTTCCCACAGTGACAAGGACACTGAATGATGTTATCTACAAGTGCATGCTTGCATGTTCAATAGTGTCCAACTCTTTGCAACCCTATGGACTGTGTAGCCTGCCTGATTCCTCTGTCCATGGGATTCTCCAGCCAAAAAAACTGGACTGGATTGTCATTTCCTTTTCTAGGGGATCTTCCTGACCCAGGGATCGAACCCATGTCTTCTGCATCTCCTGCATTGGCAGGTGGATTATTTACCACTGATCCAACTGGGAAGCCATATCTATAAGTAGCCCTGTTATACAAAGAGCACTAATATGGAAAATTGCCATTTTCTTTAATTTGTGGGCCAATTTATAACAGAAAATCTAGATATGCTCCTACGTGAAAGTTTGACAGGTTCTAATAACTTGAGTGCTTAAAATTTAATGTTTTAACTTAAATCAGAGGTCCTTTAAAATGTGAATCCCCGAACTGAGTACATGTCAGCTATGGACTGACCTCCATGTGAATATGCTGGGTCCATAGTAATACTCTGTTTGAAAGTAGATATCCCAGAAATACATGGCTCAGTAGTTCACATGAGAATAAAATAGCATTTGTAGCATGATAATTCTGACTCATGAATAAGGCAAAAGCAATGGGTTAGGTCCTGTTCAGGTCCTGGCACTAATGATAATTTTAACTATGTGACTTCATGAGGCATTTAACCTCTCTAAATCCTGGATTTTCTTGCCTGTAAAGTGGAAATAATAAAATTACTTCTTCATTGGGTTGTCTCAAGGATTGTATTAGAGGATTCAAGGAAAGCTCTTAGCTCAGTTCCTGGCACCTAGTTAACATTCTATCATGGAAGCTGGCACTGCTGCTGATGCTACCGCTGCTCCCAAGAAGGAGGATGAGGCTGAGGAGAAGGATATTTTCCCTCAAAAATATGAGAAACTTAAAGAAATAATATGATTTTAGCAATTTCAGGGCAGGACATTTAGCCAGTAGGGCTTTTCTCTACTTGTGAATCATACCACATAGTCTGAGGTTGACTTCCATTGAGCCCCCTTCTGATCTGCAGAGAAAACTATTCCAGGTGACACCTTCATAAAGAGATAATTACTAAACTCTCCATTTATTAATGGTTTAAACACCCTTAGTCATTTTCTCTTTCCAATTAATATAAGTCATTGAGACTGAAGCTGAAACTAACTTTATTTCCATCAGATAGTTTAGAAAGAAATCAACAGCTACCATGATTCTCTTCCTGGATACATAGCATCTCCTGCCACAGAAGCTCTCACTGATGTTGTGGGAAATTATGAATCCAGAGAAGACTTTGTGAAAATTAGGGTAAATCAAGGTCCGCTTCTTCTTTCCGTGCAATAAACCTACCAAAGTGCAGATCCACTGGGCTTTGTAAACAAAAGACAAGATTAGTCACCAAAGGTAAAAGGACTACCATATTTGCAAAATGCCATCAGTATTATAGAATATTAGGGCTTTAGGAGTCTTAGCCTTGGGATAAGGAAACTCACACCTCGAAAAATTTAGTAACTTATTTACAGATAACTGAAGACAGAGTCAAGACCATGATGAAAACATTCAGACATCTAGAAGTAATTATGAAATGGACTACAATGATTATATAAGGCAGCATAGATATGGTAAAAAAAAAAATGAGATGTCAGGTCACCAGGTGGAATCTCAAACTCATTTCTTGACTAAGTGAGTATTTATTGAGTGATTAGTCTATCCAAAGCGTTATGCTAAATACTAGTAATACTATCATTAGTAAGACTGGGTCCTGCACTTTGATATATGGTTGAATATAACACTGTAAACCTGGTGTTTTCTATAAAGAGCCTGTTACATACTGAGTTTTGTGCACTCCAAAATCCACATGTTGTCTAATGAGGTGGATGAAACAGGAGACTATTATACAGAGTGAAGTAAGTCAGAACGAAAAACATCAATACAGTATATTAATGCATATATATGGAATTTAGAAAGATGGTAACAATGACCTTATATGCGAGACAGCAAAAGAGACACAGATGCATAGAACAGTCTTTTGGACTCTGTGGGAGAAGGTGAGGGTGGGATGATTTGAGAGAATAGCATTGAAACATGTATATTATCATATATGAAACAGATTGCCAGTCCAGGTTCAACGCATGAGACAAGGTGCTTGGAGCTGGTGCACTGGGATGACCCTGAGGGATGGGATGAGGAGGGAGGTGGGAGGGGGATTCAGGGTGGGGAACACATGTACACCCACGGCTGATTCATGTCAATGTATGGCAAAACCCACTACAATATTGTAAAGTAATTAGCCTCCAATTAAAATAAATAAATTTCAAAAAAAATCTGAAAAATAAAAACAAAAAACAAAGTCCACATGTTGAATTCCTAACCCCAGTAACCTCTCAGTGTCATCTTATTTAAAGATGAGGCCTTATAGAGGTAATCAACTTAAAATAAGGTCAACATGGTAGGCCCTAATTCAATATGACTGGTGTCCTTATAAAAGGGGGACATTTTGAGACAGAATAGGACACAGGGAAAACACCACGTGACCATCAAGACAGAGCCTAGGGTGATGTGTCTACAAGCCAGTGAATGCTGAAAATTGCTAGCAAACCATCAGAAGAAGGAAAAGGCATGGGACAGATTCATTGTCACAACCCTCAGTAGGAGCCTACCCTGCCAATACCTTGATCTTGGACCTCAAGCCTCCAGAACTGGAAAACAATAAATTTTTGTTGCTGAAGTCACACAATCTGTGGTTCTCTGATACGGCAGCCCTAGAAAATTAATGTACAACCCAATAGAAATTATTTGAGGTTTGGTGAACCACTCAGTCTTTTCAACTCTGTCTTTTGTCACACAAAAGCAGCCATAGACAAAGCATAAACAAACAAATGTGGCATTCTAACAATACTTTATTTACCAAAACATGTGACAGGATGTATTTGGTCTCTGGACTGTTTTTCTGACCCTGCTATCAAGTGTTAAAGTGAAGGCATATAAAAGGTAAGACTAGCACACAAGAAGGACACCTCACCCAGCCTGGAAATACAGGCGATGTCTTCTCATAAAATGTTCTGTATGATGCAGACATGCTAACAGAGTGAAGGGAGATGAAGGAGGAGTGAAGATGACCTCAAGGAGAAGGAACAACATACACAGAGGTCTGACGATCTTTGTGGGGGAACTGCCAGCAACATACTGTGGCAAGAGCATGTTTGTAAAGGAGACTTAGGAACTAAAGTAACAGAAGAGAAGGAAACAGATCGTGAATCACTTTATGAGTCATATTAAGGCAATGGAGACCCTAGAAGGATTTGAAGTAGAAGAGATATATGGTCATATTTGTACTTCAGAAACATTATTCTAGCTACAAGACAAGATAGGACAGGAGATGGAGCAAAGTAGAAGTGAGGGACCAGCTAGAAATCCAGTGGAGAGATGATGGTGGCCTGGAAGAGGGCAGAGGTAGTGAGAATGGAGAATGGTGGATGATATATATATATATATATATATATATACATATACGTGTGTGTGTGTGTGTGTGTGTGTGTATATTCACATGCATATATATTTGAGATAGAAAGGTATAATGGACAGGGAAGATTTGCACACAAATCAGATGATAGTGCGTAAACGAGAAGGTGGAGTGAGTATAATACACACCTCTCTAGCTTGGACAACTAAGCACATGGTAATTCACTCACTGAACAGAGAATATAGGAGAAGCACTTTTTAAAGGTGGAAGATGATGCATAAACTTGGTTTTAGACATGTTAGCTTTGAGGCGCACCTTAGATACCAAGAGGAGATACTGAGTAAGCAATAGCACCTGTGCAGCACAATATGACTGTTCTCAGGAATCTTAAAGGTAAACTAATACTAACTGACATAACCTGATAAAATATTAACAGATGGCCAATCAGCCTCAGTTGAGGGACTTTAGTGACATGGTTGATCCATTGCCACTGTAATCTACTCCAAATGCTCAAAATCTTCCTCCTTATATTGACAAGCTATTGCTCTCAGTTCTCCCCCAGGAAGTGAATTAGGATAAATCAAATTCTTCTTCCATTACAAATGTACATTTTTAAATAGTTGAAGGCAGGAATAATGTCTAAGCCAGGCTTCCTCTTTCCTAGAACTCCAAATTCCTCTACCATTTCAGTTGTCCTCAGTAAACAATGTCAACTTATTAAGTCCCTCTTTAAAAGCAGGAGTCAAGACTAGAGCCAATAATCTTGGTCTGGCCTAATTAGTGTGTAACAGAATTGATGATAACCTTCCTTGTTTTACACACTACATTTTTGTCAATGTTATCCAAGGTCATGAGCATTTCCTGACCCATGAGTCTGCCAAAGTTAAAAAATGGGAATGTTATGCCTCTTTCTAAACCAAGCTTCTGTTCTCACTCCAGAGTCTCTGAGAAATGTGTTCAAACTGCTCACATCTATAACAGAAAAACTTTCTTATGAGATGGTGACAATTTTCCTAATTACTCCTTCATCAAGTATGATTGCTTCATAGACAATCTAGTTTCTACAACACCTCTTTATTTATAATCCATTTGCTGAGTACATTCTCAATATCCAGAGCACTACTAGATGTTAAAGGATGAAGAAAAGTCCCCAGAAAGATGGGACTGAGAAGCTACACCCTCATATCTGGTCTTCCTAATAGTCTTAGCACTGTGTTTTTAATGGTAGACTTTTCCATATTATCCTGGATGAAGAGAGTATCTATAAAGCTTTTTCTCCCCAGCCCCATCAATGCATAGCCCAAAAAAGAAATCAACTTTTGTTGTTTAAAGTTACTGAGAGTTTGTGTGGTTTGTTACTGCAGCATAATGTAGTCCAATTTATTAACTCAAAACTGGATGTGGAAGAAGAGCACTGCTGTAACAAAAACTCCAAAATACATGGCATTAAATAAAAACTACAGTGAACTACCAAAGAACAAATGCTAGAAAAGGTGTGGAAAAAATGGAACCTTCCTATACTGTTGGTGGGAATCTAGGTTGGTGCACTCACTGTGGAAAATAGTATGGAGGTTCCTCAGAAAACTAAAAATAGAATTACCATGTGATGCAGCAATCCTGCTCCTGGGCATATATCTGACCAAAATAATAATTCAAAAATATGCATGCACCCTTAAGTTCATAGCAACACTATTCACAGTAGTGAATACATAGAAACAACCTAAATGTCCATCAACATAAAGCAGATTTGGTCCATGTATATAATGGAATACTACTCAGCCATAAAAAAGAATGAAATAATGCCATCTGCAGCAGCATGGATGCAACTAGAGATTATCATACTAAGTGAAGTAAATCAGAAAGAGAAAAACAAATACCATACGATACCACTAAAATGTGGACACGAATGAACCTATCTATGAAACAGAAACAGAATCATGGACACAGAGAACAGACTAGTGATTGCCAAGGGGGAGGAAGTTTGTGGAGGGAGGGGGTGGGAGTTTGGGGTTAGCAAATGTAAGCTTTTATATACAGAATGGATAAACAACAAGGTCCTCCTGTATAATACAGAACTATATTCAATATCCTATGATGAACCATAATATTTTAAAAAGAATATATATATATATATATATATATATATAAATAACTGAGTCACTGTGCTGAACAGCAGAATTAACACAACATTGCAAATCAACTATATTTCAATAAAAACAATTTAATGCATTGCATTAGTTTAAGGATGAGATGGTGGCAATGAGAAAGATGTTATTAGAGGCTGGAAGAATCCACAGGGGAGGCTGATAAGTTGTCCTTTAATTTATAGGTCTCTGGAACGAAAGGAGCCACATACAGATCTGATGGAGAGAAAACCATGTGTGTACATATGTCCACAACAGTACCTAGGAAGAATAAGTGCTCAATAAATATTAGCTATTGTATTTTATTGAAAGCTTTACATAGATGCCACTTGTACCCCCACATCATATCCCCTTGCCCGCCTGATTTCTACTCCTATTCAGACACAACTGTAAGTCTAGGAACTCTGAGTGGTACATGGTTTTCTATCCATCAGATCTGCATGTGTCTCCTCCTATTCCAGATACCTGTAAACTAAATAACAAATTATCAGCACCCCCCCGCCATGGGTCCTTCCAGCCTCTAATAGCATCTTTGTCACTGCCCACTATCATCCCTAGACGAATGCCATGTATTTTATTTTGGCCCACAGCTACAGAGAGTAGCCCTGTGCTTGTTCAGATTTACCTCTGTTGATAGAGGTACACAGTGAATTCATTCTGCATTTCTATTTTCTTACTGGTAATATGGAAGCCTATTCAATCCATAGGCAAAAACAGTCCAGAGACATAAGGGAATGATTGCCCCCAGTAGCAACCCTTGGAGAAGGCAATGGCACCCCACTCCAGTACTCTTGCTTGGAAAATCCCATGGACGGAGGAGCCTGATAGGCTGCAGTCTATGGGTTCATGAAGAGTCATTCACGACTATGCGACTTCACTTCCACTTTTTCACTTTCATGCATTGGAGAAGGAAATGGCAACCCACTCCAGTGTTCTTGCTGGAGAATCCCAGGGACGGTGGAGACTGATGGGCTGCTGTCTATGGGGTCGCACAGAGTCGGACACGACTGAAGCGACTTAGCAGCAGGAGCAACCCTCCTGCTCAAAACTGTCCAAAGATTTCTCTGCGGCTTGAACAAGATCCAAAGTCCCTGCAGTTTAAATAAGATCCAAACTTATTATCAGATCCTCGAAAAATGTATATAATATTGTCCCTTCCAGTCATTTTGATCTCAACTCTCATATTCTCCTGTCCACTCATTAAGTTCCAGCTGCACTGGCCTTCTTGATGTTTTTGAAACACATCAAGCTTGTTACTGCCTGAAGACCTTTGTACTTGCTATTACTTTTTCTGGGAATACACTTCCCTTAACTCTTTTATGATTGACATTTCATCAGTCAGAACTCAGCCCAAATGATATCTGAGATAAGTCTTCTTTGACCATTCTTTATTAAAAAAAAAAAAAAAAGAATGCCTGTAGCCTTATGTTAGTATGGTCCCTTTTCTTCACAGCACATATTATGATCTTCAACTCTATTAATTCACTCATTAGTTTGTTTGGACATTTTCAGAAATCACTACCAGAAGAAAAGTTCACATAGGCAGAGACTTCATCTTGTTTGTTCACTGATGTTTCTTCAAAGCCTAGAACACTCCTTGGTATGCAGTAAATCCTCAAGAAGTATTTATTGAATATAATAACACAACTCTCCAGTTTACAGATAAGAAAATGTGGATCTGAGAGTTTGAGTTACTTTCCCAAAGTTTTACAGAATTTCTTACAGGTGTGCCTGATTCTAAATCCTACTGCCTTTTGCTTCAACAAGTTAACTGTCAAAAGTGAAGTGTCAGACAGCAGGCAGGGCTAGGTGATGAGCCGGTGTTGGATTCTATCACGGAGGCAATCAAAGCCAAAAAGACATACTGATCACACTTTCCCCCAAGAGCCCTGAATTTTCAATGGAACAAGATACTTGAGAAATCTACTGATCTCCCATTTTTGTTATGCTGTACAGGTGACGAGGATCAACGGAGATTTGTACTTTTCTACGCACAACTTTGCAACCTCAATTTGTATTTCCACCCAGATTCCCACAACTTTACAGAATGCACTGCTCTGAGTGCCCACACCTTACCTAATTTAGTGCCACCGTTTGTGACAGTTCTGCTTTCCCAGCTCCTTCCAATTCAGAAAAACATCTCTCCTCTCCTGCTCCCTGCTCAGGAAACTAGCACGCCCCACCCAGCTATCTTCTTACTGAACGTCTGACAAGTACATTGGCCCACAGTCCGCGAAGGGGCGGGGCTTCTGTCTCGGGGGCTCTTCAAAAGGGATCCGAGGTCTGAGCAGTTTCTATCCCTCTCCAGGCCTCCTTCCCCAAGCCTGTGCTTTCCTGCCTGCTTTCTTTTTCCTTTCTGGCTCAGCTTGGGACAGAGGCTCATTCCAGAGGAGCCTCAGGTCTTGCATTTTAATAGCAGTGATGGAAAAACATGAGAATGTTTCCTGGATGTACCAACGGGAACTGAAAGATCCCTTCAAGAAATACCTGAACAACACAGATGACTACCTAGCTTTGCTCTGCGGGCCTCGTCGCAGCCACCTCTTCCTCCCGGTGACTGCGGTGTATGCTCTGATTTTTGTGGTGGGGGTCGTTGGCAATCTCCTGGTGTGCTTGGTGATTCTTCGGCACCAGACGATGAAGACCCCCACCAATTACTACCTCTTCAGCTTGGCTGTCTCCGACCTCCTAGTCTTGCTTCTCGGGATGCCCCTGGAAGTCTATGAGATGTGGCGCAACTACCCCTTCCTGTTTGGGCCGGTGGGCTGCTACTTCAAGACGGCCCTCTTCGAGACCGTGTGCTTCGCCTCCATCCTCAGCGTCACCACCGTCAGCGTGGAGCGCTACGTAGCCGTCCTCCACCCGTTCCGCGCCAAACTAAAGAGCACCCGGGGCAGGGCCCTTCGCATCCTTGGCATCGTCTGGGGCCTCTCTGTTCTCTTTTCTCTGCCCAACACCAGCATCCATGGCATCAAACTCCACTACTTTCCCAATGGGTCCATCATCCCCGGCTCTGCCACCTGTACAATCATCAAGCCCATGTGGATCTATAATTTCATTATCCAGGTCACCTCCCTCCTCTTCTACATCCTCCCCATGACAGTCATCAGTGTCCTCTACTACCTCATGGGGCTCAAGGTGAGTATCCAAGCTGGCTGCAACCCTTAGGGCGGCGTTCCTTCTCTTTTCTCTAAATTCTGAGAAACACTTAGAACTGGAGAAATTCAGAACTGGAAGGGACCTTAGAGAAAAACAGGGTGAACTCAGAGGGGAAACTCAGAAGTTAACAGGCTGGCTTTCAGTTGGACAGACAGTAACCACAGCTATAAACCACTTCCTTTAACTCACCTTTCATCATTCTTCCCTCTGTAACTGTGGTTCTCAAACCTAGGTATTCCTACAAATCACCTTGAAACTTTACCATGCGAACTGATGTGTGAGTCACTTCCTACAGAGAAGTCTGATTCAGTAGGTCTGGGATAGAGCTTCATTTTAAATAGCACAAGACAGCCACCCCTGGAGAGACTGTTTCATATCCTGTGGTCTCTTTCCTGCCCTCACCTGTTTTGCCTGCATTGAAATTTTCCTCTGCACCAACTTGGTCTGAATATAAACTAAACTATCCCTGTGTAGTTTATACTCCAAGACAGATATACAGTTTTAAAGTCAGACACTTCCTTGTGGTGGTTGCTTTGATCCTTTCGTGGAAATATCAGATTAAAATGCAAAAATATGGCCTGAGTGAAATCAACTGGGCAAGTGGAGTTTGAAGGACAAAGAGGTAAACAGAGTGCCTAAAACAGATTAGAAGACAGTGTGAATAAGATATAGTTGGAATTAATAGAATATTATTACTTAGTTTGTAACATTTTATAATTAGAGTTTACCTTCATGTGCTCATGGTGATAAACTTCTTTCTTTCTTTTTTTCTGGATCTAAATTATCTGAAACTGTCGTTTTGTTTTTAATGAAAGGAGAAGTGAGTCTACATGATTCCTTTCCTGGTATATTCTGCATCAAAAATCACAGAGAGGAAAGCTAAACATGAGAGTTTTATACCCATTTAGGGAGGTAGTTATGTAGGAAATAGTCATGAGACCATTTAGACTCCCACGTATGAAGCTCACATATAAGATGCCTTCAGGTAATGTCTCACAATTCTCTCTTGGAATTAGTTTCTATATTTATAAAATGAGAAGTTTACATCAGATCTTATGTATTAGCACTCCTGATCACTCTAACAGTCTGTGATTCCTTAAGAAAAGGAAAAGGGAATCTTTGAGTGGGAGCAATGTGTTATAAATGAAAGGAAAACAAAACAGGCATCACATTCACATTCTATGTTGTAAGATGGCTCTGGTACCATGTATTATGTGATAATTAATATACTCCCATCTCAGTGCATCTCTGAGAAAGTTGTGTGTCAAAAATGAGTGTCCCACAGGCGGTCCTTTCGAATAAATACTGTGCCTAAAGTGAATGGTAAAGTCTAAGGAGGAAGAACAGATTTTAAGTACATAGGAATAAATCTAATCATGCAGAGAACTGTGCCAGTTTCCTCCTGGTGGACTGGCCCCTGTAATTCCAGAGACATGTGTCAAACCAGACTAGCTCACAGTCACCATATCTTTAGCAAGCCCTGTGCATCCACTGTGGTGAAAGGTCTTCTGCATGATTCCATGAGCTCTATGAGAAATATCCACCCCAAATGTACCAATACAATCTCTACTAACAGTGAACAATCACTGCTGCTGCTAAGTCACTTCAGTCGTGTCTGACTCTGCGCGACCCCATAGACGGCAGCCCACCAGGCTTCCCCGTCCCTGGGATTCTCCAGGCAAGAGTACTGGAGTGGGGTGCCGTTGCCTTCTCCGGTGAACAATCACTTGTCTCAGGTAAATTTGGGGGAACTATCTAACTCTGAATAGGAAACATGTTTCCCTTTCCAAACAGTTACTTTAAGTGTCACTTTGTTGTGTCGTCATGAATCTACTGCTCCCTGGTTATCAGGAGCTAGGTGATAGATAACAGCTAAGAAACCACCCTAGTTTGCTCTGTGTATGCAGTGCAACTTATAGCATCCTATTCTCAGGAAGGGTGAGGTGTTACCCAGAGGACATTGGAAAGGAACTATCTGCTCAGAATGTCTCTTCTATAGGAATTTAAAGATTTCTAGACTGGGAGTCAAAAGTAAACCCTAATCTGTGGCATTGATCTCAAGACCTTTGCACCTTTTGCTGTATTTTTGCCAGAAACGTCCCTACCGCCCACCATCACAATCCTTTTTGCCTTTCTAACTCTCACTTATCCTTTAAGTCATACTTTACTCACACTTACTCCAGGAAGTTCTCCCTGATTCCCTAACTGCTTGATTCCCCTGTAGGTGCTCATGATTCCTAGTGATTTCCCATCATTGCATTCATCACAATTTATAATTCTATACTTGTGGGTTCCTTAACTTCTTCCTCTCCAACTAGACTGTAAGCTCAGTGAATGAATGAATGAGCCATTTCCTTTATTGTTGGACTTCAGCTTCTCTACCTTCAAAATAGGAGACATGGAAATATTATCTCAGAGGGCCTTTTTGATCTGAAAGATTTTAAAGAGATTTGATCAACTCTGATGAGTACTGATTCTCATGGCAAGTCTAAAGATATGATTGAGTCTGGACAAATGCCTTCAAAAGGCAGAAAACCAAGACTGATGAAATCCCAGGAGCAAGAAAGAAGGAAGGGAGCTATATGTGTGCTCAAAATTGACCACTCAGAGATTCTTCATCATTCCAGGACTCAAGTCTCCAATGAGCTGCTCTTTATGGTTCTAACATGATGGAGATGGAAAATAGTCAATCCCAGGGCAAGTCCCTTCCCATCTCCTCCATGCAGCATTAATGCTTTAACTAGAGAGGATGTATTATGAATAGTAACAGAATTCAGCCAGGGCAAACAGGACTGAACTGGTTTTTTTTTTTATTTTATTTTTAAACTTTACATAATTGTATTAGTTTTGCCAAATATCAAAATGAATCTGCCACAGGTATACATGTGTTCCCCATCTTGAACCCTCCTCCCTCCTCCCTCCCCATACCATCCCTCTGGGTCGTCCCAGTGCTCTAGCCCCAAGCATCCAGTTCGTGCATCGAACCTGGACTGGCAACTCGTTTCATACATGATATTTTACATGTTTCAATGCCATTCTCCCAAATCTTCCCACCCTCTCCCTCTCCCACAGAGTCCATAAGACTGTTCTATACATCAGTGTCTTTTGCTGTCTCATACACAGGGTTATCGTTACCATCTTTCTAAATTCCATATATATGCGTTAGTATACTGTATTGGTGTTTTTCTTTCTGGCTTACTTCACTCTGTATAATAGGCTCCAGTTTCATCCACCTCATTAGAACTGATTCAAATGTATTCTTTTTAATAGCTGAGTAATACTCCATTGTGTATATGTACCACAGCTTTCTTATCCATTCATCTGCTGACGGACATCTAGGTTGCTTCCATGTCCTGGCTATTATAAACAGTGCTGCGATGAACATTGGGGTATATGTGTCT
>NW_011494863.1:13623418-13627933 GCF_000754665.1 Bison bison bison | reverse complement strand
ATTTGTAGACTTTTGGATTGCAGCCATTCTGACTGGTGTGAGATGGTACTTCATTGTGGTTTTGATTTGCATTTCTCTGATAATGAGTGATGTTGAGCATCTTTTCATGTATTTGTTAGCCATCTGTATGTCTTCTTTGGAGAAATGTCTATTTAGTTCTTTGGCCCATTTTTTGATTGGGTCATTTATTTTTCTGGAGTTGAGCTGTAGGAGTTGCTTGTATATTTAACCTTAAAAGCTTCTGCACATCAAAGGAAACTATTAGCAAGGTGAAAAGACAGCCTTCAGAATGGGAGAAAATAATAGCAAATGAAGCAACTGACAAACAACTAATCTCAAAAATATACAAGCAACTCCTGATTTTTTTTTTAATAAACAGATTTTGTTCAGATGGTGGAGATACTTACACAAAAGCTATAATTATACCTTGGTATTCTAAAGTTGGACTTCCCTGGTGGCTCAGATGGTAAAGTATCTGCCTACAGTGAGGGAGACCTGGCTTCAATCCCTGGGTTGGGAAGATCTCCTGGAGAAGGAAATGGCAACCCACTCCAGTACTCTTGCCTGGAAAATCCCATGGACGGAAGAGCCTGGTAGGCTACAGTCCATGGGGTCGCAAAGAGTCGGACACGACTGAGCGACTTCACTTTCACTATTCTAAAGTTATACAAATGAACTCACAAACTATATAAATGAATCACTGGTAAAATGATTTTAATCAGCATAAACAGTTGATCGGGATTATCTGATTGATAATCAACCCCATGTCTCCCTTCACCTTTTGCCATACATAGCTGAAAGGAGTGGAGCAGCAAGACTTATGAACTTCCTACAGAGTGATGACAATTTTCCTCTCCTCTTTTTGTAACCTCACTTTTAAAATAAATGTTTGGGGTTGGGTGGGAATAATCAATAGGTAAATATATACTTTGTTAAACATCTGAAGGGAAATGAAATTAGTCAACAAGAAATAATGCAGCATTTAATATTGGCTAAACAAATTGTTTGGATTCTATTCTGCTATGTTAACCCCTTCAAATTCTGTTGAAACCACATGTAACATGTATAAATAGTCTGTTTCTTATTCTTCTTCTAGTTGAATAGTTGTGTCACTGTAGCCTAAGAAAGCCAAAATGTAAGTAATGATTAATACAGCCATGCATTTTCTTTTCAGTGCAAACTACACTCAAAAAGAAGCCTGTTCCTAAAAGGATTGTGCGAGCCATTTGCCAGCTGTTTGATTTAAGGAAACTGTTCCCTGGAGTAGAAAAACTTCTAATGAGAACTGTTGAATGCACCCAGAGAAGTGGCTAATAGGTCTTAATAATCTTTCATTGTTCTTGATTATAGACTGGAATCAAATAATGGAATAACTATCTTGTAATAAGGACAAATGTTTTAAATGGTATGAAATAATCAGAAACTTTAGTAGATTTAATTGAAGGTGAGTTAGAAAGATTAGTTTGATTTATTGCTCTAACCTTAAACACAAGTCTTTCTCTTCTCAGTGTATCTGGATCCTTATTTGTGTCAACACAAGTACAGCATGTGGGTGAGTGGTACCATGAGAAGAATCTCTAGAAGGGACTCCATAATAGAGATGAGTGGGCCCACAGCTATAAATAAATATTTCATGAAAAATTTATTATGCCTTTTGAGTAAACTCAGGACAATAATCAGATTCACAATATATGATTTTTTTTTTCTTTTGGCCACACCACATGGCTTGCAGGATCTCAGATCCCTGACCCTGGCCACAGCAGTGAAAGCCCAAGAATCCTAACCACAAGGCCACTAGGGAACTCCCAGAATCACAATATATAATTTACTGAGTATCATTTGCCAGCCAGTGAGTTAAGAACTCTACCTGCATTGTTTTCTTTTACTCTTATATTCCTAGGAAGCCCTTATTCTTATATAAATAACATCTTATCATCTTTAGTTCCTTCTCATTTATTCCTAATAATTTCACAATATTTCCCCCTATTTCTTTCCAAGTTCTATATGACTGCAAAAGGTCAAATCTGATGGAACCTTAGTCCCCTAATTTCTGAAGACACAGGAATATGTAGAGAACACCAATATATTCAAGATGGCCAGGTTTATTAATCGTCCATGCAGATACTTCAGGGCAGTGCAGCGTGGAGAGCTACCTGACTTTGAGGAGCATATCTGTCTTTAGGATATTGATTTGTTGAACTTTGGAGGCAACTTTTAATGTTCCTTTCTTCCAAGTCTTATTTAATTTTAAATACCTTCTCTAAAATATTTTGTAAAAACAGCATCTAGCCCAGGAAGGTCACTGATTCTTATAGAAGTCTAAGTCTGTTCCATTGTTCCACAGACCACACTAATTTTTTTTAGCTGGAACTGAAATATGTCTCCTTATAACTCAATCAATTGATCCTAATATACACAGGTTATAAAACAGGTTGAATTTTCCTCGCATTGATGGCCTCCTCAGTTTGTCAGGACTTTCCACACAGCGAAGAGGCAACTCCAACTCAATCTGATTAAATACAAGATGGAACATAGACCTGAAACATCTAGAGGGAGAGCTGGCTCTTGGGGAAGATTAATCTAGTAAGACACACAGTGACAGCAAGGATCTAGCTTTATTTCTGTTTCTTTGCTCTTCTGTCTGTGGTGTTGGTTTCAACCTCGAAATCTGCATAGCAGCCCATTGGTGGCTCCAAGCACATTCCTCATGGTGAGGAGGAAAAAAACAAACAAGCAAACAACTCTCCCTGGCAGTTCCAATAAAAGAGTAAGAAAGTATCTGAAATCTCATTGGTCTCAATCATCCAACCACTCTGACTGAAGGATGACAGCTAAATTATACAGGGACTAAACATAGTTCTGGGATTTTCCTGGTGGCTCAGTGGTAAAGAACCTGTCTACCAATGCAGGAGACATGGGTTTTATCCCTGGAGAAATGGTCACCCAATTCAGTATTCTTGCTGGGAAATCCCATGGACAGAGGAGCCTGGCAGGCTACAGTCTATGGGGTTGCAAAAGGGTCTAACATGACTGAGCAACTAAACAACAACAACAAAAACAAATCTGTATCTGGAGATGGGATCATTCAGATTCCTATTAATGACTATGAACTGGAGAATGAATAAATTCCCTAAAGGAAAATCAGGGCACTATTTTTAAGAGAAGGGAGAATAAGCACTATATTATCTTCTAGATATTTGATAGTAGTTTATTATGAGTCCTTAAAGCTTCTTTTATCTGGCTGAACATCCCCACAAACTTGAAATACATAAAGAGAAAAAAAAATTCACAACTAGACGAATGATGTAGATCTTCAGTGCTATTGAATTTCAGAGGAAGAAGGTGATAATGGTCTACAGTTGCCATAAAAGCCTCCAAGGAGTAGGTGGCACTTAACTGGGTGAGAGAGGCTGTATGTACAGGAAATGTTAATATTTGAAATTATCAGATGCTACTTTACAGATCACCATATCTGCCAGTAAGGAGAAATTATTTTAACATCTAAATTCAGAAACATATGAACCTTTATGGATAGTATTTGTAAAATAGAGTTTTCCAAATTGTGCTTCTCAAGATGGTACCAGGTATTCCACTGAAAAGGGTTGGGAAGGGTATGTTTTAGTCTAAGAAACATTATCCCCTGAGAGGATAGGAGATGTGGGATGTGGAAGGTGGAGGTGGAGGAAAGATGATACACTGTCTCCCAGGAAGAAGAGTTATACTCATTAGCATTTGAGGCTCAAAGAAGATCCATAATAAAGACTGTAAAGATCATGAAGCAGAAATAATACCTGTTTCTGTTTTCTACTGCCTATCCATCTCATAGATGTCTAATAATTATATAATAAATGAATGAATCAATGGAAAAGCCTAACTTTTTAACTTTAGGAAATTTTTTTCCATGGAATGTCTATTAATAAACTACAAAACAATGGTTTTACAGAATGCTGTTTGCGTCGCTTCAGTCGTGTCCGACTCTGTGCGCCGACCCCAGAGACGGCAGCCCACCAGGCTCCCCCGTCCCTGGGATTCTCCAGGCAAGAACACTGGAGTGGGTTGCCATTTCCTTCTCCAATGCATGAAAGTGAAAAGTGAAAGTGAAGTCGCTCAGTCGTGTCCGACTCTAGCGACCCCATGGACTGCAGCCTACCAGGCTCCTCCATCCATGGGATTTTCCAGGCGAAAGTACTGGAGTGGGGTGCCATTGCCTTCTCCGTTTACAGAATAGCATAGGTTAAATGAAAGTGAAAGTGTTAGTCACTCAGTCGTGCCCGCCTCTTACAAATCCCATGGACTGTAGTCCACCAGGCTTCTCTGTCCTTAGAATTTTCTAGGTAAGAATACTGGAGTGCATTGCCATTCTCTTCTCCAGGGGATCTTCCCGACCCAGGGATTAAACCCAGGTCACCTGCACTGCAAGCAGATTCTTTACCATCTGAGCCACCAAGAAGCCCATAGGACAAATGGTTGCCTGTAACTTGGCCCCATCTATACAGATGAGTTAGGTGACCTGAG
>NW_011494863.1:13609275-13623318 GCF_000754665.1 Bison bison bison | reverse complement strand
CCTGAGTCCAGTTCCATCTCCAACTTACTGTTAAACATTTAGCTAATTCTTACATTTCTCTGGGGCTTCCCTGGTAGCTCAGCTGGTAAAGAACCCACCTGCAATGCAGAAGACCCCAATTGGATTCCTCGGTCAGGAATATCCTCTAGAGAAGGAAGGGATAGGCTGCTCACTCCAGTATTCTTGGGCTGCCCTGGTGGCTCAGACAGTAAAGAATGCACCTGCAATGCGGGAGACCTGGGTTCCATCCCTGGATGGGAAGATCCCCTGGAGAAGGAATAGGCTACCCACTCCAGTATTTTGGCCTGGAGAATTCCATGGACAGAGAAGCCTGGCAGGCTACAGTCCATGGTGTTGTAAAGAGTCAGACATGACTGACTGACTTTCACTTTCACTTTACATTTCTCTTAGGTTTTTTTTTTTTTTTTTTTTAACTTGTAAAATGAGTGTTAGACTCACACTTCTTAGATCTTAATGGGAGGAAAAACTGTTTCCCTTTCTTTATCTCTTTGCATTTCCCTTGCAGCTGAAGAAAGACCAACACCTTGAGGCAGATAAAGTGACTGCAAATATTCAAAGACCATCCAGAAAATCAGTCACTAAAATGCTGTGTGAGTCCTCTATCTTGTAATTGTTTGTTTGTTAAAGGAAAGCAGTTATATTTGGTATGATTAAGTGTTGCTGGTATCAGATCAAAATTGTCTTCAAGCACAATATCATGTCCTGTTCTTCCATGGCTTACTCAAGCATCTGCTGCTGCTGCTGCTGCTAAGTCGTGTCCGACTCTGTGCGACCCCATAGACGGCAGCCCACCAGGCTCCACCATCCCTGGGATTCTCCAGGCAAGAACACTGGAGTGGGTTGCCATTTCCTTCTCCAATGCATGAAAGTGAAAAGTGAAAGTGAAGTCGCTCAGTCATGTCCGACTCTTAGCGACCCCATGGACTGCAGCCTATCAGGCTCCTTCGTCCATGGGATTTTCCAAGCAAAAGTACTGGAGTGGGGTGCCATTGCCTTCTCTGACTCAAGCATCTAGGGCCTGCCTATTTTGTTCTGTTTTAAAGGCCTCAGAACAACACACTAAACTGCATCCATTATAATACACTCTGTTCAGTTTTTGGAAATCATATCCACTCTCAGAGCCTTCAAATATCTCTTTTCCCTTTTAAAATGAGGAGGTGGTTCTTAACCTATTTTTTATTATGAGTTTCTTTAAAAGTATTATGGAAATAGTGAATTTTCCACTCAGAAAACACATAAATGAGCATCCATCAAATGTTTGATAGTCCATTTCAGAGGATCACAAAACCCTCTGATACCAAGCTTGGTCTTCATGAAATCTTTTATTTCCAGAATAAGAACAGCTGGTTAAGAATATTCTAAGCAGTCATTCCTCCTATGACATTGCATGATTTTATATAAACAGTACACTCTTTTATATAGATAAGATTTTAAAACAAAATCTAAGCATTGATCCACACTCAAATGTTATAAAAATACAAGATCCAGCACTAGTCTAACAAGATACTGATCAATTAGAGAAAGGAAGTTTGTGATACACTTTCCAACTCAAAATGTGAGGTTTAGAAGAAAAAAAAAATCTTCCAGGATAATATGCATATGAAACATTCATTGCAACTATGTGATATATATGAACAACAACAAAACCTGTGAGGTCAATAAAATATGTCTTTTCAGCTCTACTAATCATCTTCTTGGAAATTTTTTACCACGTGTTAGCACCTGATCTTCTCTACCAAGCAATCTAGTCCCTTCAGTATTTCTCTCCCTTCCTTTATGAACATAATCTTTCACTAAGAGACTTGAAGTGTACTCACATTAAAGTTACAATGATAAAATACACTGTGAACCCTTTGCCTTTTGCAAGCAGAGGGTTTAATTTTAACAGGAATTTAAATTTTTAATTAGAGGAAATTATAGACAGTAGTAAGCAGATTAGGGACATTTTATTCAAGGCTAAATTCAGAAGAATCTCCCAAACTGTCCTGAAACCACATAAAGCAGGCAGATCACTTACTCTGAGTATGTTTAGTGCCAATGGGAGACATATGTACTGTTTACTATGAAACACATCAAACATGCTCATGAGTTCAGAGAACTGTAAAGTGAACACCAAAGTACCCATCATCCAGCTTTAAAAGTTATCAATGCATAGCTAATCTTGCTTCCTCTACATGTCTATCTCTCCGTTAGCCCCTACAAGATTATTTTGAAGTAGATCTCAAAAGAAAAGGAAGGAAAAGTATTTTACAACTCCAGGAGAGAAGAAAAAACATACATATTTATATTCGTGCGGATCAAATGCCCTATAGAGAAACTCTGGTAGCACCAATCTCTGTCTGGGGAACTGAAAATAAGAAACTAGAAGGTGCAACTTCCTGTGAATCTGTAATGATTTAAAAATAAAAAGTAAAAACAAACATAAAGCAACTGGAAGGAATTCTGTGCCCTAGTAATTTATAATAGACACATCCCCATTCCAATCCAGAGATGCTTATAGTATGTTTATGGTTGTTCAATCTTTCTCTTTTCCCTGACTTCTTGCAGAATTTTAAATGATTAAAATCATAAAAGCTTCTATTTTTTCTAGAATAACAATATAAATTCATACTGCACTTCATAGTTTATTAATCTATAACTTCAAAGAACACGGACTTGCTTGAGCACAATCATTTTACTTATATATCCAGTTTGTGTGGTTACAACAGTCTACTGGCAATAATTTATATTCCACAGTAGAATGTTTTCTGGACTTTGAATACATTCAATACTATTTTAATACCTTAAAGGAAACTTACATTATACAAGAAATCTTGTACAATCATTTGGGAAACTGATTCTCAATACAGAACTTCTACACAGAATATAATTCATTCTTATGTTTACATATTCTGTGTAGAAGTTCTGTAGGATCTAGTGACCTTTAGGAAGTATAACTTAACAAAGATGAAGGGCAAATGCTAGCAGGAACTCAGAAGGAGTTGTATACCTCTTCTTGCTTTGACTGCCTTCTACTCTCCCCTTCATCCTCCTTTTCCAGTTGTCTTGGTCTTAGTGTTTGCTATCTGCTGGGCCCCATTCCACATTGATCGGCTCTTCTTCAGCTTTGTGGAGGAGTGGACCGAACCCCTGGCTGCTGTGTTCAATCTCATCCATGTGGTGTCAGGTAAAATTGTAGATCCTTTGGGTGCATCACAAGTGTTCAGGTAGCTGCAGCTTTTTCATCTTGCTTAGAGCAAGTAGGTTCTATCTGTATATGCCAATTTATCATAGAGATTTGCCACGCATATATATATATATATATAAAATGACATTTGATTTTTATTGTATTTAAATATTAAATATTTAAATATTATTAGGCATTAAATATTGATTAAATAGGTTACTGGCTCAAAAGAAATATACCATATTACTACTTTAGACACTATTTTATGAAAACCCTCAACTCTAAATATGATGTCACAGCAGGAAAATGGTCTAAGGAATGATTCCTTTGGTTTTTCTGCCAGTGGCCATGGGATTTATTTGGTTCTTATTTATTAAACACTCGTGTCCCTGAAACCCACTATTGTCTTCAGCAAGTGTTACATCCTCCTGAAAGCCAGCCAAAGGGCATTCATGGGGCATCATGTTCTGCTTTTAGGCCACTTTAATGCTGCTCATTAAGGACATCATAGACTATGTTGGAGAGTGACGGAAAGGTTGCTGAATCAGAGGGCCTGGATTTGCATCTCAGTACCTTTAATATTCTTAGCTATAAGCAAAACATGGATTCCTTCTTTCCCAAGTTTCCTCAACTATAATATGGCAATAACGCCTGTTCTATACACACCACAGGCTGATGCACACTAAGTCACTTCAGTCATGTCCGACTCTTTGTGACCCCATGGACTGTAGCCTTTCAGGCTCCTCCGTCCATGGAATTTTCCAGATAAGAAAACTGGAGTGGGTTGCCATTTCCTACTCCAGGGTATCTTCCCGATCTAGGGATCTAACTGCATGTCTTACATTTCCTGCCTTGACAGGTGGGTTCTTAACCACTAGCGCCACCTGGAAAGCCCACAGGCTGATGGTGAGAAGCAAGTAAAATAATAGCTATTAAAGAACTTTTTAAACTATAGTATATCTTTCTATGACTATCACAAATTGTAAAGTAAACATTATCATCAACATTTTATTGTTAAAGAAACAGTTCTACAAAGAAGAAATGACTTGTCCAAAGGTAATGGGCAAATAGTAAAAATTAAGATTCAGGCTTGAGTCACCTAACTTCAAGTTCAGGCTTCCTTCCTCTTGAATGGAGCAAAGGACGGCCCCCACGTCTTTCGTTCTCAGTTAGTGTAACTGTTAGCCTTAAGTTCAGACCGCTTTTATCCCTCTACCTCTGCTAGTCACTGGCTGGTTCTACAAGCTCTTTATCAAAGACAAAGACGTCATTATGGAGGAAGGATAAGAGCAATTTGTAAAAATTAAAGTCCAGATGTGCATAGAGCAATAACATTCATATGTATACTTAATACCATATATATTATCTGTTTTCTACCACCATTTTTTTTTTTTTTATTCAGCAGGGCTTGTGTAAAGCTTATACCTAGACATTAGGACCTTCCTCTGTGTTAAACTATTTATTATTCTGGACGATATCTCAAAAATGTTTATAGCTCTGATCTTTGTGGTTTGTCTGAGAAGTGGAAGTGTTTAAATAATATACACACTACTATATATATAATAGATAACTAATAAAGACCTACTGTGTACCACAAGGATTCTATTAAATACTCTGTATAGGTGTATATGGGAATAGAATTTTTTAAAAAGGATATATGTATATGCATAATTGATTCACTTTGCTGTATACCTGAAACCAACACAACATTGTAAATCAACTATACTTCAATAAAAAAAGTGTTTTAAATAAGATAAATTATTCTTTAAAAAAATTGGAAAATACACAAGATCAACATGAAGCTTCACTAGTTGATTACACTTCTCCAGAGGCATCAACAAAACTATTTTAAGATTCCCAAGCTGTGTCATTTACAACACAATAACATTTTCTTATTAAGACATAATTTTTACCTCCCCAACCCTACCAACCAGATGATATCTAAACCTCTTAAATGCTATGCCCAAAACGCCCCCAACTTGCCTTCTGACCCTCAGATTATAGTATTTTCAATTCATAAGCCATATACTTTCCAAGTTGGTGAATTAGGGGTTTCTGCACGTCCTGCATTATTCTGGACAATAAGTGTTCCCGTCTCAGTACACTGGTGCATGCTGTGCCTTCTACCTCTCTTCCACTCCTCTCTTGAGACCCCCTTCTCTCTTCCCCAATGTCTCCTACCCATTTCATGGTCTGGTTAGACTCCAGTCACCCCCATTATTATGGAGATGATTTGTCATGATTATTAGTGTTCTTGTGCTTAATGTGAATTTCCATAACATGACTGTTACTATCACATATTTTGCTCTTGTCTTAACAGATATTGTTAGGTATCATCCTCTTGTTAATTACTGAAATCAGGCATAAATCTTATCTCTGTAATACTGTTCTAGATCCTTGGAGAACAAAGTCTAAATCCACTACCTTCCAGTGGGCCTCAAAGTCACATAATAAAAGTTCAATCAGTATTTCTTTATTGAACAAATTAACAGTGTACAGAAATGCACCCCCCACCCCTACAGGTCCACAGACATTCCTTCCTGGGTTTCCTAGATAGTGATAAACAGTTTCCTGCAATGCAGGAAACCTGGGTTAGATCTCTGGGTCAGGAAGATCCTATGGAGGAGGGCATGGCAACCCACTCCAGTATTTTGCCTGGGAAATCCCATGGACAGGGGAGACTGGCGGGCTGTAGTCCATATGGTCGCAAAAGAGTCAGACAGGACTTTGCAACTAAACAACATTTCTCTGTGCCCAATTCTGTCCACAGGCAAATGGCTCTGTATGTGTCCTGAACTATACAAATGAGAATGACAATGAACGTGTTAAGGATAGCATCTATCACTTGTTTTATATTCTTATTCTCAACCCTTCTGTGGATAGTACCTCAACTTTATCCTCACAATAATCCAGGGAGGTGGGTTAAAATGGTGTTATCATCTCCATTTTACAAAGAACAAGAAATTGAAGTGCCAGTTCTGTCCAGGGTCACAGAATAAGTAAGGGCCAAGATCAGAAACTTAAGTCCTCTGATTCTTCAGGCTCCATGGGCCTTGAGGAAATAAAATAGGATATGGTAACAAATGAAAAGTGTGTATCAACCAAGAAAATGGCAATGTGTAAGGCATTTGGTGGAGAAAACAAATGGAAAACAATACAAGAATTCATTAAGGTTGGAAATAAGGTGGGAAGAGACATCAAGGGGAAGGAATTGGCAGGAAAAGGACACTGGGGAATGCTTCTTTGAAGAGCTATTTGGCATCATAAGGAGTCTTAACAGAGATTATGCCTTGACTGATTTACTATTCCTCCATTACTTGCAGTTTCAAATGATAGACTGAAGCATAAGATAAAAACATCTCTTTCTTCTGATACTTACGCATCTCTCATTAATGCTATGGGAACATGTTCTTTAATTAAACAAGTGGGGATCAAAGGAAGTTGCTGAACATCTCAGAGAGATCCCATTCCAGCTTAAATTTTTCCGAGACTCTTTAATCTTTCTAGGTTTGGTTCCTAAAGTACACAGGTGGTAGATCTGTTCAGAGCATTTTGTATTCTCAATTAGAGTCTTGTATGTACTATCACTTCCAAAAGAGGCAATCAAAGGGATGTGAGGCCTTTATTAAATATTTATGCTTCTCCGTGTAGTGCCTCCCCCTCAGTTTTTCCTCAGCCTGTCTCTTAATCCTCTGCGTTCCAGGTGTCTTCTTCTACCTGAGCTCAGCGGTCAACCCCATTATCTACAACCTGCTCTCTCACCGCTTCCAAGCAGCATTCCGGACTGTGATCCCCCCTTCCTGCCAACAGCAGCACTCCCATAACCACTCACCGGGGCCGTCTATGCAGCGGAACATCTTCCTGACAGAGTGCCACCTTGTGGAGCTGACTGAGGACGTAGCTCCCCAGTTCCCTCGTCAGCTGTCCGTCCTTAGCTCGCAGCTCCCCATAGCCCTCTGTACTGGACAGGTGCCAAGAAAGGAGCTCGCAAAGAGCTGACATCCGTGTGGTTCTGTATTCTGGAGGGGTGGGGGGATGTCCCATAATTTATGCCTTCTTATATGATATGAAGGAGGTAAAATGACTCTTGGAACTTACATATCCAATTCTAGTTTTTTCCCCAACAAATGTGAAAATTGCTACTTAAATCTTGATTTAAAACCCAGAACCTCTTGATTTAGTTAGCATTCCACTGTCTTAACTGCTTCATGCCCTTCACTAGTTCATGCAAAGAGCATGACTAACACATCATAGCACCTATACATTGAGTCATTCTCACAATTGGGAATGATTTGTCTTGCTATTCACACTCTGAGTCAGGCTGGCATTCTTACAACCAGTGGTCCCTATGAGCCACAGAGGGAGACATGGAAATGCTGTTAATGTAATTTGAGGGGCCCATGCCAGCTCTTCCACGGCAATCTGTCTACCCTGCTTCATACTGTTCAATTACAATGTGATTCCTTGCAGTCTGAAGCCTTTGAGTTAAAGAGTCCTGATAACATAAGAATGCTCTTCAGAATTATTATTATTCCCACCATTCTATTAATGATCCGCAAGTCATTATCAGTCATTCCTCACCAGGGATGAAATCAGATACAAGTTCTACTTGGAGAAGAATGGGAAGAAAGAGAATATGGTGGAAGGTCCAAAGAGTCAACCTACACTACTTATTTGTTTTCATCATTTGGTCTAGACCTGGATTTCTATTAACTTGTGTCATAAATAGATGTATGTCTACTGTCTAATAAAAAGGACAAGTCAACTGATTACTACTGGTCTCAAACTCACGACTTTTCCTACTCAATCCTTCATTGTCTCTATAGCCCTCATCACTCCTACAGTGGCCGCCATTGCATCGTCACAACTACTACACACTTCTACTCAAGTTCAATTACTTGCTCTTATGAAGTCACACCCCAGTTTCCCCAGCTGCATATGTTTGCTTACAGAATGCTCTCTATACCTCCAATCTTCATCAGATGTGATCCTACCCATTCTTCAATATCTAGCTCATTGTGTTACCTCTTCCATAAAGCCTTGCTTGATTTTTTCAAATAAGAGTATAATCTGACTTTTCTATCAGTTTATGTATCTTAAGCGTTTCCTTCAGCCTGCTTTGTATTTCCATGATTTATATTCTTGCTTTGCTAGAATGTAGATTTGTCAAAGACATGAAGTATCCTGTGTTCCTTTTTGCTGTTACTGGAGTCCTGACAATATATCAGTCACAATAAATACGTAGTAAATAAGTTGACCTCACATTCCGACATACTGAGCCAAAAAATCGCTCCATGGGAAACCATGTTAAAGAGCTGAAAGACCAAGATTCTGTTTCTGACAGGGACATCTGACCTTCAGTTGGCCATTTAATCAGCTGTGATTACAATGGCACGCCTGCTGTGTCTGCAGTGTGAGAAGACTCTTCTCTGCCCCAGGCCTTACTGAGGCTGAAACAAGCAAGCTCCAGCTTTTAGTCTGAATTTTCCCCAAGTTGAACAGACCATTCTACTAATAAATGAGGATATTGGTCTCTGACATTATTTTCTAACTGAACAGTCATCTTCAAAGTAATTCAATATATTTTTAAATCTCTTAGCTAATTACAAGCCAACTTTAATGAATCTGAATTCTTAGTGATGCTTTATGTTGGTGAGCAAAAATTCTCTGGACATTTAAGGATTAAGTTGAAAAGACTCAACAAAAGAAAAACCTCAAAAACCGGACAATTGCGTTTCTTTCTTGACTTTTGAAGGTCTAATACAATTACTGTCTTTAACATCAACTCCAAAAGAAACAATACTAAAACTGAAGCTAGTAATCTGGTTGTTTGATTAAAACTTTAGTCTCTTTTTTAAAATCCTCATTTTCCTTTCTTCTCTTAAAGATGTAAAAATCAAAAAATGATTATTAATTCTTTCATTCAACAAATTTTCAGAACCCATTAGGTAATGGGCATTGTGGCATCACCTCACCTTTAAATTATTTATCTAGTAGAAGAAATGATTTTTTTTTGAAAATCATTACACAGTTGTTTAAATCTAATTGTAAAGTGTGCCACAAAATCCAAATATAAGCACTGTGGGACTATATATAAAAAAACAGTGTTTGATCAAGTCAGAGAGCAATAGGTTTAACTAAACATAACACTAAAAAAGGAGGGAAAAGTGTTAAGGCTTTGTCTATAGAGACATACATACATATGCACATATATACATACAGGAAGCTTATATTTCCTATAATATAAGGAATATTTCCTTCAATAAAAGTTGAAGTCCTAGAGTTACCTTATATAATAGTTGACACAAAATTAGTAGAATAAAGGGAGAAACTAAAACTTAAATTGTTCAGTGTTACTCAGTAGTGCACCTCATCATCTCTTGAGTTCCTTGTGATTCCTGAATTTTAGGATAATGATAGAAGAGGCCAGATAGTAAACACAATTAACAAAGTATTGGCAATTCAACTCTACTTCAATGACACAGTGATTTTTGAGCTCTCTAGTGATTTACAAACTTAGTGAACAGAAGCAAAGATATTTAGAATGTTGCTTGCCAAATTAGTTTGGCCCAAAGAGATAGCAGTGATTATTAATCTGAGACCCATGGAAAAGTTTCAGGAGATACAAGAATCCCTTGAAATCACAGTCATAATTCTTAGAGTGTACTTGTTTTTCTTGTAGAGAAAATTTATAGTTTTGATTTGCTCTTCAAAGTAGTCTATGACTTAAATGATTATAATCACTGTTCTAAAGGGTCCTTAACAGTCTTACATAAAGCTTCTCTCTTAATGGATGAGTTGCAGTTGAAAGAAGGTACTGCAGGATAATTAACAAGTATCATTATTCCAACATAATTGTCCAGTATGTAAGAATTAGCTGTTTGTGTGCTGGCTTGAACTTGCTTACAGAAGTTTATTATTACCTGTTTAGAATTTTGAGAGGAAGCTGTCAAAGGATGGGTAGCTTGACATCAGCCACAGTGGAAATATTTATGCCATAGAAACTGCCCAACACTGCCCATCAAAGACCTGGCTTATCAGCACACCATTATCAATATGCTGACAATCCTCCATCTTGCTACAATATATGTGATTTGTTTGTAGAATAGATCCCCAATAGCACTGCTATAATTATAGACTAATTAAAGTTGCAGTTAACTCATTGAAAAAAAAAGTCAATGGACCAGATTTTGACCAAAGAGGTAAGAGATAAAAATAAGCTAAAGCATACTAATTATGACATGAAAGACTCATCAGCATTTTATAATTAACCTAGAGTGGAAGAATTACCCTTGGATGATATCCATTAAAATTAATGCAGAAAAAGCAACAGATCACATTTTCTTTCTTATACATCTGTTTTTAAATATCCCACAGGATTCATTGCAAAAAGATGCAAAATTTCTACATTCTCTCTCCTTGGCTTGAGACCTCATTTTTTAAATATGTGGAAAGTGCAAGCCAAGCAAAGGTTCAGTTCATCTAAAAAATCTATTTCCTCTCTTTTTATCCTTTTAAATCATTAAACCATATTTAGACTCTACATTAGATATGCATATGTTATACTTTGGAAATATTTTCCAGGTTATGTCAATGTTTGAAAGTTTTAACTAACCTATCCTAGAAATTGTTGCATATAGCCAAATTACACATGAGAAATATACACACTGAAAAAATATACATATGAATTTAGTAGGCTAAAATGTTTAGACTAAGCTGGTTAAAATAAAATAAAAAGCCCATTCTAAAAGAAAAGCACTTCATTCATTTCAAATACATGAAATTACTTGTATATTAAGAACCCCATGTTAATGCATAGATAAGAACATACTGTTAGTAAAAAAGAAATTTTTGAAACTAGATCTTAATGGAGCTTGGGTAAATATTGCTTATTTGAATATTATAGTAACACATAGCATATCATAATTTCATATTTCCCTTTATAAACACTGAAAAGTTTAATACTGACCCTAACTTGATAGCAATTCTTTAACAATAGAAACTGAAGTAAGTTTTACTTCATAACATTCATCTGTACTCTAGCTCAGTAAGTTCTCACAGCTTCACTAAGAGGGAGGTATTGTATTTCGCCTTTACAGTTGACAAAATCTGACTTAGCCTCACTACACTCAGGGAAATAGACAAGCAAGCACAAAGTGTGAGTGAGACATACCATGGTAAGTATTTACGTCTCACTCATACACCTACAGGTTGTAGCTGGGCTGGCTCCACTCCTACTGAGGCAGAGCACTGATGAAGACCCAGGGCCACCTAAAGTACCTGCTTCCCGTGGCCAGCAAGTCACATGGTCAACCCCAAAGTCGGGGGACCCAGCAGTACACGTCAATCTCTACGAGGCCCTGGCCCCACCAAGGGCGGGAGGTATAATAGCACTGCCACAGGGAGTGAAATGAGGGATCAAGGACATGCATCCAGTAAGCAGTACAGTGAGTTTGAACCCAGAACTATCTGACTCCAGTATCTGCAGTTCCCCACATCACTACACTGATTCCAAGTGAGACTCTTACTTCATCAAAAAGCCTCTCAGTTTAATATCATCCCCAAATATCACCTCTCCATTGACTTTCCATTAGATCATTAATACAGACAAGACAGCAGACACAGAATTCAAGTGCATGGACACAAGAGTCTGATGCCTGTTTTCAAGTTCTGGCTGTAAGATGATCAGTCGTGTGACCTTGGGCATGCTACCTAATCTCCCTGTGGCTCAGTTTCCCTGTCTATAAAATGGACATAATGACAGTATCTATATCTGAGTGATGACATAAGGATTAAATAAGTTAACACATGATTTGTAACGTTCTTAGGACATTGCCTGACACCTAGGAAGTGCTATAATAAGTGTGGGAAAATGACACATAGGAATGGGAACCTTTGTTTCATGAAGATATATTTTTTAACACCATTTTGTTTACAGTTTTTAGGAACTATAAACTCTTTGACAGCATTCAAATGTAAGGTGATTTGAACAAGTGCTACACCAAGAACTGTGTCAGGCGTTTTTGTTTTTGTTTTGTAGCCATTTCCTACCACATAAACAAGCTGCCCAAGATGCTATCACCAACTGCTAAGGTTTCATGAATAATGAAGGCACAAATATGTATTAAAGACTGTTTCTCTATTATGTAAAAGATTAATCAATATTTTGATATGGCAGTCAGCAGAACTACAAGGTATCAGGCTGCTAAGGAACAGCCATGCATATTAATTGCTTCTGAAGCCCTTCAGTCTGTCTTCATCTAGGGAATTAAATGTCTGATTTTTGGCTTTCCAAATGAGAAGACAGGGCTAAGGCTCCAATTAATGTGGTCACTCTAGTATAAACACCAAGCTCGGAGATGAAGTACCAAGGAGAAAAGCCACTGGGGTATTAACTGGTACACTATTTCCAGTACATGTAGAAAAGGATATTTAGCTGCATCCCCAAAACTCAGCATCAAATCTATATCATATGTGGCTATTTTATTGGATACTTACTAGGAGGCAGATCCTGGGCCATGTGCTTGACATCTTCATCAAGCAAATCTTAAAATAATCCCCATTTGACAGATGGGATAACTAAGGCTTGACAAGCATAACTGAGCTGCGATTCATACAAACAAATAAATGAAAGGGCCAGGAGCCAAAGGCAAGAAGTAGGACTAGAAATTTATTCGCTGCTGTGCATCTATATTCTATTCAGTGCCCCACCCCAGCAAATACTAAATACATGTCAAGTAGCAGACACTGAGCTCAATCTAAAGAGACAGAGAACCAGGGACTTCCCTGGTGGTTCAGTGGCTAAGATTCCATGCTCCCAATACAGGAGGACCACGCTCAACCCCTGATCAGGGAACTAGATCTCTCATGCCACAGCTGAGAATTTACATGTCACAACTAAAGATCCCACATGCCATAACTGAGACCTGAGACAAGTCAAATAAATAATAAATATTTTAAAAATAAAAACACAGAATGAATAACAAATAAGTCCTTATCCTTAACCTACTGAATCTATGGTTATTCAAATTTACTGATTGAAAGGAAATTTATATTCATTTTTTTCATTTGTATTCTTAACTCTTGACTTCTTACTTTTGCATTCCAGTCCCCTATAATGAAAAGGACATATTTTTGGGGTGTTAGTTCTAAAAGGTCTTGTAGGTCTTCATAGAACCATTCAACTTCAGCTTCTTCAGTGTTACTGATTGGGCACATAGCTTGGATCACTGTGATATTGAATGGTTTGCCTTGGAAACGAACAGAGATCATTCTGTAGTTTTTGAGATTGCATCCAAGTACTGCATTTTGGACTCTTGTTGACCATGATGGCTACTCCATTTCTTCTAAGGGATCCCTGCCCACAGTAGTAGATATAATGGTCATCTGAGTTAAATTCACCCATTCCAGTCCATTTTAGTTCACTGATTCCTAGAATGTCGATGTTCACTCTTGCCATCTCCACTTCCAATTTGAAGTTTGACCACTTCCAATTTGCCTTGATTCATGGACCTAACATTCCAGGTTCCTATGCAATATTGCTCTTTAAAGCATCCAAAATCACTGCAGATGGTGACTGCAGCCATGAAATTAAAAGACACTCCTTGGAAGGAAAGTTATGACCAACCCAGACAACATATTAAAAAGCAGAGACATTACTTTGCCAACAAAGGTACATCTAGTCAAGGCTATGGTTTTTCCAGTGGTCATGTATGGATGTGAGAGTTGGACTGTGAAGAAAGCTGAGCACCGAAGAATTGATGCTTTTGAACTGTGGTGTTGGAGAAGACTCTTGAGAGTCCCTTGGACTGCAAGGAGATCCAACCGGTCCATTCTGAAGGAGATCAGTCTTGGGT
>NW_011494863.1:13551056-13609175 GCF_000754665.1 Bison bison bison | reverse complement strand
GTGAGAGTTGGACTGTGAAACAGCTGAGCACCGAAGAATTGATGCTTTTGAACTGTGGTGTTGGAGAAGACTCTTGAGAGTCCCTTGGACTGCAAGGAGATCCAACCGGTCCATTCTGAAGGAGATCAGTCTTGGGTGTTCATTGAAAGGACTGATGCTAAAGCTGAAACTCCAATACTTTGGCCACCTCATGTGAAGAGTTGAGTCATTGGAAAAGACTCTGATGCTGGGAGGGATTGGGGGCAGGAGGAGAAGGGGACAACAGAGGATGAGATGGTGGGATGGCACCACCGACTTGATGGACATGAGTTTGAGTAAACTCCGGGAGTTGGTGATGGACAGGGAGGCCTGGCATGCTGTGATTCATGGGGTCGCAAAGAGTCGGACACGACTGAGAGACTGAACTGAACTGAATTCTTAACTCTGACCTTGACTGAATGGAGACAAGTAACCTGTTTTAAACTCCTATATAACTTATGAAATTCATAGAGATTTAGAGAATGGAGTCTTCAAGATCATCTAACCCAACATTTCTTCCATACATCCATAATAGTTATTGATACTTTTCCAGCTACTGTACTAAGAGCTTTATATTTACCATCTGATGTAATCTTCCCCAGATCCTGAGAGATGAGCATTATTATAATCCTCATTCCACAGAAGAAAGATACATTTAAACACAGAGGTTATGGAACTCGCCCAAGGTCACATAGCTAATAATTGTTGAAGATGAAGTTTAACTCACTGCTAAGTATAGATCTCTAGCTCTGAGTTACAAATCTATACAACACACCTAAAGCACAAAACAGAAAAGTGCTTTGTCCGAGGTAAAACAGTGAGTGTTAAGGCCTGTATCAGGACTGATTTCCTCCCTCTCTTGTTCATAGCTCCTCTTATATCTCACTATGTCTGAATGAATGACAAGAAGCGAGAGCCTGGATAGTTCAGAAGATAAAGTATATCTTTAAAAAAAGCATATTCTTCAATCTATAATATTGGTCTTTGGACCTCATGAAAGAAAATTTCATCAATGTGTTTATGTCTATTTGATTAGCTATAAAATTAGTTTCTATTCCCTACACACAGACCAATTCTTGACAGAAGGTTGCAGCTTTAAAACATGCCTAGGTAACTTTTATATGGTTCACATTAAGAGTTTAAAAAACCTAAATCATACTTTGACTCAAATTGAAAAAATGTCTGAAAATCTAGGTTTAATCTGTCTACTGAAAATTTTATTTACTGGAGCTGTCATTGCACTGTGGTGTTAAATGAAATAAAAATTGCACCAGACACATTAAAAATAGCAAGGAAGACTTTTTCAAGACTATTTTTATAAGTAATAGAGGCTATTACAATGGAGAGAAGAGATCAACTTATATATAAGAGGACCACATGGGGATTTATGGACATAGGCCTGGGTGAGGAAGTGGATATAAAATTACCAAGAGAAACATGGTTAGTCATCAAGGGTGGGGAAGGAAGAGCAACTTGATTAGATAAAGGATATAAATAGGAAGGGACTTCCCTGGTGGCTCAGATGGTAAAGCATCTGCCTACAATGCAGGAGACCTGGGTTCAATCCCTGGGTTAGGAAGACCTCCTGAAGAAGGAAATGGCAACCCAATCTAGTATTCTTGCCTGGAAAATCCCATAGACAGAGGAGCCTGGTAGGCTACAGTCCATGGGGTCACAAAGAGTCAGACACAACTGAGGAACTTTACTATAAATAGGAAAAGAGCCTGATTGGCTATCAGTGATAACAAAGATGATCTATAAACTGACTTAGCAGGATTCTTTGCTACAACTAGACTCAGACAAAGATGGGGATATATGTATACCCATGGCTGATTCATGTTGAGGTTTGACAGAAAACAACAAAATTCTATAAAGCAATTATCCTTCAATTAAAAAAAAAAAAAAAAAAAAGATGGGGACCAAAGAGAGGCCTTGGCAAAAAGAGGGCTCCAAGGAGGCTGACGGAAGTCTGACCAAAGAGAATATCCTTGCCAATGGCTTTCAGGAGTTGAGAATGGTAACAGGAGGACCCTGTGGTGGTCAGAGAAACGTTCCAAGTGCTACATAGTGCTGGGCCCTGGAATATGATGCTTAGAAAAGTTGTGACTTGACTAAAATTCTTCCATCCATCTTAAGAGAGAGAGACAGAGACAGAAAGAGATTAATCATGAGGAACTGGTTCATGTGATTATGAAGACAGAGAAAAGCCAGGATCTTAAGCAAGCTGGAGACCCAATCCCAGAGAACTGGTAGTGTAGTCACAGAGTCTACATCTGAAAGCCTGAGAATCAGGAAAGGCCGGTCCATCATATAACTTCCAGCCCGAGGACAGGAGAAGGCCGGTAGTCCAGTTTAATCAGCCAAGCAGGCAAAGTTCCCTCTAACTCAGCCTTTTTGTCCTATTCAGGTCTTTAGTTCACTGGATGAGGTCCACTTGCATTAGAGAGGGCAATTTGCTTTACTCATTCTTCTAATTCAAATGAATTCAAATGTTAACCTCATTCAGATACACCCTTATAGGAACACCCAGAAAACAGTCTGACCAAATGTTTGGACCCCACCCCATGATCCTGTCAAGCTGACACATAAAATTCACCATCACAGATGTGTACTTTCACACAATCACTTCTATGGAGCCTGGAAATTATTCTCCAGTAGTTTCATTTTTTTCTGTGGAATAAGTATTTTTCATGGTTAATATGAATAGAGTCTTACCTCTATCCCACTCCCTGACAGTGTCACTGAAAACAGCCTCTCATCTCTAAGCCTTGAATTTCTGCCTCCAAAGATCCTTTTTCTTTTAAACTACAAATACTTGTTAAGTTAGTAACTCTTGTGTATTTATTAATTTATAGATTTTTTTCTTAATGGAAAATATCAAAATATTGCAGAAAGTGACTCAAAATAATGCAGAAATTAACTCTTGTGTATTTGTTAATGTATAGGTTTTTTTTTTTCTTTTCTTTTCTTAGTGGAGGAAAATCAAAATATTGCAGAAAAGGAAATCATTTTTGTTGCTAGATTAAGTACAGCTCTGCCTAGATCTGTGCTCCTCACAGTCCGGAGACATTTTGATTGTCACAAATTTCTGATATCAAGTGAGACTAGGGATCTGCTTATCACCCTACAAGGTCCAAAGCAACCTCCGCCATCCAACAACCCTAAGGAATTATCAGCCTCAAATGTCAACAATGCTGAGGCTGAGAAATTCTTGTCTAAAGGAAAGAGAGTTGAACAGAACAAAACAGAACCTTTCTTGTTGGAAAACAATATCCAAACTAGAAGGGATCTTATCAATCAAGAATGCAATCCCAAACTCCTAATTTGAGATTAACATATACACACAACTATATATAAAATAGATAATCCACAAAGACTTACTTCATAGCACAGGGAACTCTACTCAATATTCTGGGATAACCTATATGAAAAAAGAATCCGAAAAATAATGGATATACACATATGTATAACTGAATCAGTTTGTTGTATACCTGAAACTAACATAACATTGTAAATCAACTATAATATAAAATAAAAATTAAATTCTAAAAAAGAGTATAATCATATTGCCTCTCTTTGTTGATAAGGAAACCAAGATTCAGGACTTAAACCTGGGGTTATACAGCTGGTCAGCACAGAGGAAAGGCCAGAACCCATGTTGACTGACACCAGGGCAAGACAGGTTCTGGTTATTCCACCCATAAAGTGGAAATCTGATTAAGTGCTGAACACTGTTTTAGCAATAACTCGAAAGAGAAATAACTTAAAATTACATAACTGTGAACTCTGTCTAGTGTTAGGCAGCCTATAAAATGGCCCCCTGCAATGATCCCTGTCCCCTGGAACTCATGTCTTTTGTAATTCCTTCCCCTTAAGTCTGGGCGAGATGACACTAATTTGCTTCTAATGAACAGCATATGATAGAATGTCACTTTTAAGATTAAATTACAGAAAAGACTGGCTTCTCTCCTGGCATGCCCTCCTTTTCCCTCTCTCTTAGCCAGCTTTCTCCAGAGGAGCCAGCTTCCAGTGAGCTTGAAATCAGATTGTCTCCCAGTCAAGCCCTGAAAAGACAGCAGGCCTGTGGACACCTTGATGGTAGAAATTCTGAGCCAGGCTTATCTAGCTAAATTGCACCCAAGCTCCTGACCCACAGAAACTGTGCAATAATAAAGGTTCATTATTTTAAGCCACCAAGTTTCATAGTAATTTGTTATATTATTATGGTAAAAAAAATAGTAAAAATTCTGAAACAGTTTAAGAGGAGAATAATTCAAGTGTTGGCTGATCTTTACAACTCAGGAATTTTCAAACCATCTTGGGACTATCTTAGTGAACTGAATATAATAAAATTACCATTTAGAGTTAACACAAATATCATTCAGCTTCTGGGCATATCTGTTGCTGATAAAAGAGTTTTAATCTGTATGTTGTTTTTAAATCTCTGGGCATTACAGGAGGGTAAAAAGGAAATGAAATCGGTGTTTGCCTGTAATTCCTATTGTGTTCGTTTATGCACTAGAAGAAACCGTCACTTCTAAAATAAAAGAAATAACACAACAACTAGTTGGTGCCATTTCACTTACATCTAATGTATTTGCAGAGAAAATACTGAAAACTCCCTGGAGATACTGAAAAATACTTTACTACCCCCAAGTGGACATACGAGTTATTTTTACAGAAATAAAGTGCAAAAGTGGCATTGTCTTTGGAAAACAACAACAAATGGTATGCAATGCTTCTACATCAAACTCAGAATCTCAGAGTTGGTTGGGACTATAAAACTTAGAACTTTAAAATTTAGAATCCTAGAATAAGTGAGATATTTGAATTCCCTCTACAATATATCTCATGCTTGAACTTTTTTTTCATTATGTAAGCGTGCTGCCTACCCAGGCAGCTCATTCTCTCTGCAGACAGCTCCATATAATTATTCTAGTAAGTCTTCATTTTCCTTGTGAACTGTCTGCAATCCATGCAAGACCGCTAATGTAGCCTATACTATTCTTAATGCTCTTAGTGATTTCCAGAAAAGGAGACGCTACAACTCTCCAGAAAGCATATTCAAATAAGGCAGAGAACTAGATTTTAACATTTCTGGGGCCTTCACCTAAAAACCCATTCAAATATTATTTCCTTTGTGAGAAAGACTCAACTGTCCCTAACATACAAAGAATTCCTGCAAAAAATTAATAAACAGAAATCTTAATTAAATAGAATTGGGATACCAGAAAGGGGAGTTCCCAGGCCCTCCAGTGACAGTAGAACCCTTCAAGAAGAAGAAAAATTCCTCTCCCTTCCTGACAAGGATTCAGCCAATGAAAAGCCATGGACTCTCTGTTAACTACAGCCCTCCCAACTTCCTTTTCCCCCTATAAAGGCTTTCTCCTTCCTTTGTTATATGAGGCTCACATGCATCTCACCATGGTTGCAGATCCTGAATTGCAATTCCCTCCTAATCCTGGATAAACCCATTTTGGCTAGAGAAATACCTGGTAATCTATTTATTCTAGGGTCAAGGGTCAAGAGGGACAAGAGAAGACCACCCCCTCCTCCCCAAAAAAGGCTCCACAGCTGGTGAGCAAACAGGTCTGTTACCCAAAATTGAACCCACTGAACTCATTGTTTTTCTTGCTGATCCCTGGAGTTTAAATGTGTATCTTTTTCCTGGATCCAAGCTCACATCCTCTTTGCTTTTGAAGCTCCCCAGTCCCTTTAGGGATCTGTTTTAAGATTTCCTCTTTCTGGTTAAGGTTTTCTTCTGTATGCAAGTAGTCATTTGACACTTCAGTCTGATTTTGAGATCAGACATTCAGGTGAAGCTGGCTGAAATGCCAGCAGCTCATTCCTTCAGGAACAAGAGCTGCTTCACTGAATCTGTGCCAATTCAGCCATTGGCCCATTCCTTTAAAATAGGGGCTATCAGAGACTAAGCTGCCTGCTTAGAATTGGCAGGTGTTAGGCCTGCAGGCTGTATGAGTTGCAAGCTGTCTACACTGAGCTGTGTGAGCTACTTGAAAACTGCTCTTTTACTCTAGAGAAAAATGTCCAAGAAATGGGATGCCAGTTATCTGAATATCTTGAAGGTGCCTCCCCCACCCCCGCCCCACAGGGACTCTGGCAGATTTTGTGTTTAAAAACTGTGTTCCTGCCTCCTGTGCATTTTTAACTAAATGCACCAACCTGACCAAAGGTAATTTACAGTATCAATGGTCATTATGGGAAATTTTGAAATTCTCAAATGTAATTTTCTTAAAACTAAACTGGATTAGAATAGCTCAAAAATGTCCAAATTGGATGGAAAGCCAATTTCAACTGGTATCTTGAGGTTTTCTGACCTTTTCAGGAGTCTAAACTCTCCCCTCTGCAAAATAAGATTTTAAAGTAACGGAGACAAACAAATCACTGAAGAAAGAAAAACTGGCTCCTGAAGCCTCAGTCTAGTCTTCCTTGGCTCCTTTGTCTCAGTCTTGCCTCTGGCGCCATCTTGTTTCTCTCCCTTAGTTCCTCAAGATTAGACTCCACCTCTGGCACAATCATTTCCATTCCTTTCTATGCCACCATCCCTGAAGAAGGGAAAGACTATCCACTCCAGTATTCTGGCCTGGAGAATTCCATGGACTGTATAGTCCATGGGGTCGCAAAGAGTCAGACACCACTGAGTGACTTTCACTTCACTGCCACCTATGACCCTTCGATGCCCTCAGTTCCCCCATACCAATTCTCCTGCTAAACTTCCCCTTTCCTCTGAAACTCTCCCTACTCCCTTTTTCTCTGAACATCTCAGAACTTTTCCCTTTAAAATTAAGCTTTAAACACCTAATCTCTTATATTCTCTGGACTAAAGCTGATATGTCAGCCATAGTCAAAGTCTTTCCCAAAGTAACCAAAGATCCTCACAGATTAGCTGAGGAATGTTATATAGTCATTCAAATTTATCAATCTGGTTTCTCTGACTTGTATCAGCTAGCTCACATGCTTGTCAGTGAAGGCAAGCCCAGCACTGGATGAAAACTCCTGACTGGGAAAATCCTAAAAGGTCTCTAGAATTACAACTGGGAAATCAGCTCCCTAACTTATTATATGATTAGACAAGGTAACTTCATTGAGCAGTTCTTAGGGCTTTACAAAAGCTGGAACTTTGCATGCAAAAACATGATGAATCTATTCACGACTATTACAATTGACTTCAGATTATTTTTAAATAAAATTCTAGTTTTCATTCAGATGTTAATTCCAACCAGGTACTTTTAACTCTTTATTAATGGACTGAACTGGAACTCTTCTAATAAAAAGGACCAAGATGGAATAAAAAACTAAGTCCACTCCAGATTCAGTTGAGTCATCTCAAAGGAAGGCAGCCAAAATTCTTCAACTTCAGCAAATAAAAACTCATAGATAAAAGCAAAACCATCTAGTTTCTGCTACTATTGCAAATGTAGAACATTGGAAACAATATTCTTACAGATTTAAGCACTTCAGGTGGCTTCAGCCCTCCAAAGCCCTCCCAATTCTCAGTGATGGGGCTCCAAAGAGCTACAGGGGCTTGTCCCATTCCTTCCTCTTAACCAGCTTGAAAAACCTTTTCGCAGATTGGGGAAGAATATCTTCCAGTCCTAACTGGCACCAGAACCACACTCTTGATGCTCAACTCCACTAACATAAAACAGCCTCTGCTCAGATCAAATTGTTCAGATACTGGCATCTTTAACAGACCTCAAGAGGTTTCAGTCTCTGAACCTAATTCCTTTGTTTAGGCCCTTTGAGATAGATGAGCACTTTTGTCCTTAGGTTCTTCTATGCCTATCTATCCATTTTATTATTCAAGACTTCTTAGAGAAACATGCCAGAATTTCTTATTCACAAAAGGGGGAAATAATTCTAGAAATTGACAGTAATGATCAAAGTAACAAGCCAGGGAATTTAATGACCCTTTTTTTTTTTGTCCCATCTCTGATGGCACTAGAGCTGATTCTGGAAACATCAATCATTTGTCCCTGTTGAATCAGCTACTACCTTCCTTATAAGCAAAAGCTCCAAGTGAGTGAAAATTCACAGTGCACCTTGCATCAAGATTCAAATAGATCTCTCAAAACCTCTACCCAGAATTAATCAGTACCTTATAAGTAAAGAAGTCCTTCAAGGCACAGAGCCCATAACAGAATATTACAAGGCACAAGGCCTCGTTTATTCCCTGTACTAGTCCCTGTGGCACTCCCATTTTGCTGGTAAGAAGACCTAAGGGTTGAGGGTGGAGATTTGCCAGGAATCCCCACCCAATAAACAACCCTGTTAGCCCTCACACCCTGTTGTTCCTAACCCTTATACATTACTGATATCCACTTCTACTGGAAGCAAATTCCTTAACAGTAATTGATATATGCAGTGCATTCTTTAGTATTCTGGTTGATGAAGCTAGTCAGTACATTTTGGCCTTCACTGGGGAAGAACAATCCATCTGGACAGTAACACTCCAGTGTTTTACTACTGCTGCTGCTGCTGCTAAGTCGCTTCAGTTGTGTCCGACTCTGTGCGACCCCATAGACGGCAGCCCACCAGGCTCCCCCGTCCCTGGGATTCTCCAGGCAAGAACACTGGAGTGGGTTGCCATTTCCTTCTCTAATGCATGAAAGCGAAAAGTGAAAGGGAAGTTGCTCAGTCTTGTCCGACCCTCAGCAACCCCATGGACTGCAGCCTACCAGGCTCCTCCATCCATGGGATTTTCCAGGCAGGAGTACTGGAGTGGGGTGCCATTGCCTTCTACGAAAGATTCCTTATTTCTCACAAAGCCTGGAGGCTGATCCATCTGGATGATATAAGGTTCCCTAGAGGTTCAACTTTGTTGCAGTATGTGGATAATTTGCTTCTTTGCTCTCCTTCTCAAACCTCTTCACAGGGAGACAGTATCCACTGGCTAAAGCTTTTAACCTTGAAGAAACATAAGGTCACCAAAGAAAAACTGTATTTGCCCAAATCCAGGATTGATATTTAGAGAATTTGATATCAGAACTATATCTGCAAATAGATCCAGATATATTTCATAGTGTCGCATGTTTCCAAAACCCAAAACTAAGGACCAACCATGACAATTTCTTAGGCCAGTTGGTTATTGCCTAAACTAGATTCCAGATTTCTCTCTTATGGTCAAATCTCTGTATGCTTTAGAAAACAATAACAACCCCGACCCAATTTCATGGGAAGAACAGAACAATATAGCTTTTAAGCTCTCAAAGGAGAGTTTGATGACCTACCTGCCCTTGTCATCTCAATTATCAGACTCTTTTTCCTTTTTATGAATAGAAAGGAAGGCATTTCCCTTGGGGTACTCACCCAAAAACATGAGGACCACCATCAGTTCAGAAGATATTATAACCAGCAACTGAATCCTGTGGCATGGGGATGTCCCACTTGCCTGAAAGCTAGAACAGCCACTGTTTTTTTTCCTTTAATACCACCAAGAAATTTTCTGTGTCATCTCCTTTAACCAATTTTAGACCTCAAACAATAGAAGCTCTCCTGAATTCTTGTAACACTCAACATTTCTCATTCAGCCACCTCACCTCCTATGAAGTCCATTTGTTAACTGCCTCTCACATAACTCTTTTATACTGTAATAACTACTCTTCTGTCCTCCATCACTGAACAAGTCCCTTATGACTACTTAATACTAACTTACCACCTTCTGACTCCTCACTATGATCTATAGGAAACTCCCCTGGGTAATGCTGACTTCTCATGATTCAATGGTAGCTTTTATTTAAAAGATGACAATAGTGAATATTGTGGGTATGCTATTGCAACTCATTTTGATGTCATTGAGGCAGCATCATTACCTATGGTTACTTCAGCCCAACAAGCTAAATTATACACTCTTACACACACAATTCGGAGAAGGCAATGGCACCCCACTCCAGTACTCTTGCCTGGAAAATCCCATGGACGGAAGAGCCTGGTAGGCTGCAGTTCATGGGATCGATAAAAGTCGGGCATGACAGAGCGACTTCACTTTCACTTTTCACTTTCATGCATTGGAGAAGGCAATGGCAACCCACTCCAGCATTCTTGCCTGGAGAATCCCAGGGACAGGGGAGCCTGGTGGGCTGCCATCTATGGGGTCACACAGAGTCAGACATGACTGAAGTGACTTAGCATACACACACAATTGTACTCTGGTCAAGGGCAAAACTGCCAATATTTAACTGATAGAAGATGCTTTCAGAGTATCTTGTAATTTTGGACTGTTGCAGAAGCAATATGACTTCCTTATTTCCAGCAGAAATAAAATTTAAAATGGCCCCTATGTTCAGGAATTATTGGATGAAATAATTTTACCTGCCACTTTTGCTGTTATTAAATTCCAGGACAATCTAAACTTGACTCTCTGGAAGCTAAAGGAAATCATGTTGCTGATATTTCTGCAAGAAATTCTGTCCTTAAAGAGATCAAGAGCACTCAAATCGCTGCCATGATCTACAAGGATATTTCCTCAAATGATAATTTAGAAAACATGGCAAGAGAAACCCACAACTGGCCTCAGAAAAAGAAAAATAAGACTGGAAATTCAACTAATGTCAGTTTGATAAAGAGAGAAAGCTCTGTCTTGGAACAAAAAACACACCAGTCCTACTAAAAACTCTAAAATCCTCACTCCTCTCCATTGTATGTGGGTTAAACTATCAGTCTACTGACAAAGTGACAGCATTTGTGAATCAACATTGGTTGCTCAAGCATGAACAAGGCTACAAAAAGTACCTATCTCACTTATCCTGCTTGTCCCAAATACAACACAGAGAAACTGATTTGAACTGCTGCTGGACATTTAAAATTGCCTAATGGACCATGGAGAAGGACCATGGAGAAGGAAATAGCAACCCACTCCAGTGTTCTTGGCTGGAGAATCTCAGGGATGGCAAAGCCTGGTGGGCTGCGGTCTATGGGGTTGCACAGTCGGACACAACTGAAGTGACTTAGCAGTAGCAGCAATGGACAATTTGAGATCTGGCAAATGGGTTTCATACAAATTCTTCCATCTGATGAACACAAATAAGTTTCAGTCATAGATTGTATGTTTTCTCACTGAACTGAATCTTCCCTTACAGATGGGCCACTGCCTCTTACAGGCTAAAATCCTTTTGGGGAAGACTGTCCCTATCTTTGGGAATTCCTGTCAAACTTCACAGTGACCAAGGAACCCATTTTACAGGTCAGGTAATTCAATAAGAGTGTGCAGTTGGACCGGCTTTACACTTTCACTGTGCTTATCACTCTCAATTGTCTGATTTAGTTGAATGCATCAAAGGTATTATTACGACTTAATGTACAAAATTTGTAGAGACCCTCCAAATACCTTAGCCAAAAACATTGCCCTTGGTCCCTCTAAGTCTCAGATTCACCCTGTTTAGAATTTATAACCCCTCACTCTTTGAAATAGTCACAGGATGCCCTATGCACTTGCCTCCTTTTTGTTTTGACCCATGGTGATAAAAGGAAAGATGGAGACTCCAATATGCAAAAGGCCAATTGTTTCTATTAAAAATAACCCTATTTTGGAAGAAAAATCTTTTCACAGTGTAGTCTTAGGAGACAAAGACCTGAAGCATCACACTTTGCAACTTGAGGATTCCATCTATTGGATAAGACACCTCCAGAATAACTCTCTTCAGCCTTGCTAGAAACACCCCTGCAACCAAATTCCAAGGAATACACTGTTGGATTCACACCTAGAGAAGGCACCAAACCCTCCTGGGCCTGCACATTATCTTGTGACCTGACCATAAACATGAGAATATGACTATTCACAAAGATGTTAATTTTGGCATTACTGATTAAAGCAAATGTGTGTGGAGGGGGTGGGGGGGAGATTTCCCAGAATTGAAGCAGACATCTCATGAGATGGTTTTCCCAAGATACCCAGACAAGGCTTGTTGGAATTTACTGCCAAACCTTTGATGATAATGTAATGGCTTTCGATGTCCTCCAATGTCTATGATATTGATAACATATGGACTTTAGATAAAAAGTGCCTGAGAGTTCTTCCTTGTTACTCATATGTGACCTCATTAAGTTTCCAATCTGCACATTCCTGCCAACACTACACCAAGGAAAGTGTCTTCCTAGCATTGAGGGACCAAAAAAAAAAAAACAAAACACTAAAACTGACAACTCTACTCTTGAACCACGATGCTTTCAAAGAAAGATCTTGATCAAAGGGGGAAGAATGCAAAATAAAATTAATTTATAAACCTTAATTATAGAATAAGGAAAAATAAAGGACAGAAATGGTATGGACCTAATAGAAGCAGAAGATATTAAAGAAGAGGTAGCAAGAATACACAGAAGAGCTATACAAAAAATATCTTTATGATCAAGATAACCACGATGGTGTGATCACTCACCTAGAGCCAGACATCCTGGAATGCAAAGTCAAGTGGGTCTTAGGAAGCATCACTATGAACAAAGCTAGTGGAGGTGATGGAATTCCAGTTGAGCTATTTCAAATCCTAAAATATGATGCTGTGAAAGTGCTGCACTCAATATGTCAGCAAATTTGGAACACTCAGCACTGGCTACAGGACTGGAAAGGTCAGTTTTCATTCCAATCCCAAAGAAAGTAAATGCCAAAGAACGTTCAAACTACTGCACAATTGCACTCATCTCACATGCTAGCAAAGTAATGCTTAAAATTCTCAAAGTCAGGCTTCAACAGTATGTGAACTGTGAATTTTCAGATGTTCAAGCTGGATTTTAAAAGGCAGAGGAACCAGAGATCAAATTGTCAATATCTTTTGGATCATCAAAAAAGTAAAAGAATTCCAGAAAAGCACCTAACTTCTGTTTTACTGACTACGCCAAAGCCTTTGACTGTGTAGATCACAACAAACTGGAAAATTCTAGAGATGGGAATACCAGACCACTTTACCTGGCTCCTGAGAAATCTGTATGCAGATCAAGAAGCAACAGTTAGAACTGGACATGAACAACAGACTGGTTTCAAATTGGGAAATGAGTATGTCAAGGTTGTGTATATTGTCACCCTGCTTATTTAACTTATATGCAGAGTACATCATGTGAAATGCTGGGCTGGAGGAAGCACAAGCTGGAATCAAGATTGCCAGGAGAAATATCAATAACCTCAGATATGCAAATGACACCACCCTTGTGGCAGAAAGCGAAGAACTAAAGAGCCTCTTGATGAAAGTGAAAGAAGAGAGTGAAAAAGTTGGCTTAAAGCTCAACATTCAGAAGACTAAGATCATGGCATCCAGTTCCATTACTTCATGGCAAATAGATGGGGAAACAGTGGTAACAGTGAGAGACTTTATTTTTGGGGGCTCCAAAATCAGTGCAGATGGTGACTGCAGCCTGAAATTAAAAGAGAGTTGCTCCTTGGAAGACAAGCTATGACTAACCTAGACAGCATATTAAAAGGCAGAGACATTACTTTGCCAACAAAGGTCCACCTAGTCAAAGCTATGGTTTTTCCAGTAGTCATGTACGGATGTAAGAGTTGGACTATAAAGAAAGCTGAGCACCGAAGAATTGATGCTTTTGAACTGTGGTGTTGGAGAAGACTCTTGAGAGTCCTTTGGACTGCAAGGAGATCCAACCAGTCCATCCTAAAAGAAATCAGTCCTGGATATTCACTGGAAGGACTGATGCTAAAGCTGAAACTCCAATATTTTGGCCACCTGATGTGAAGAATTGACTCATTGGAAAAGACCCTGATGCTGGGAAGGACTGAGGCAGGAGGAGAAGGGGATGACAGAGGATGAGATAGTTGGATGGCATCACCAACTCGATGGACATGAGTTTGAGCAAGCTCCAGGTTGGTTATAGACAGGGAAGCCTGATGTGCTGCAGTCCATGGGGTCGCAAAGAGTCTGAAAGAACTGAGTGACTGAACTGAACTGAACTGAACAACAGACCTTGAAGACCAGAAGGGAAAGCTCTCATGCCCTGTAAGAAAGCAAAGGCCAGGGAGAGAAGAAAGACTCCTTTACTGGCAAGGACTGGAAGCTGTGAACTTTTTAAATATATAGCCCTGTCAACTTGCTTTTCTCCCTTTCTTTCCTTGTTTCCCTTGCTTCATGGGGACTTATATGTGGCTCACCACAATTGTAAACCTCAATTTTTGATTCTCTACTGATCTTGAATAAACTTATCTTGGCTGCAAAAATACCTGGCATCTAACTTTCCATTCATTCCCTTCCACTTCCTTTATCCACAGCCTGACATGAAACAGTAATATTCCAGGATTTAAATCAGGGGAAGGATAGGAAGTCTCTTGTGTGGTCTTAAATTATAAATTGTGTGTTTTACTATGGCTTTTTACAGGAGAGCCCTGTATTGGAGTTTTGGACGCTTGAGCAGCTACTGATAAAGTGGCAGTTTGTTCTCATTTCAGTTTTCCTTAGAGATACTGCTTGTCAAGGGAATTTATGGAAAGAAGAGGCATCTTTCAGCCAAGAATTTGGGCATTTTTAGGAATCAGAACCATAATACCGTCCTATTAATAATAATCCTAAAACTTCATTCTTAAACCTGCAAAGCACACTTTATCCCCCTTTTAGGGATTCACGGTCATAGTGGTATTTTAAGGCTCTGTGAAGTCCTGCAGCAAAAGATTTGTTTAACCTTATTTACCTTGGAGTTTTCATGCCTGTGTGTTCACTGTATCCCACTTTGGTAATGTCACTGAGAGCACATTTTGGGAAACAGGAGTATAGACTTGTGGGTCAGCAAACTTCTTCTATAAAGGGTCATGTAGTATCAGGTTTGTACAGCCATCCACTCTCTTTCATAACTGCTTAGTACTGTGGTTGTAGCATAAAAGGAATCACTGACAACATGTAAATCAATTAGTATAGCTGTGATTCAAAAAATCTTTATTTACAGAAAACAGGTAATAAGCCAGATTTGGTCTATGGGTTATGGTTTGCTGATCCTAGTATAGACTAAAAATAAGCAATTTTTTTTTTTTTTTGGCATTTTATCCTAGGTTCACAACCTAATGCTATTTTCTGAGATCTTATTTCTTTGATGGGGAAAAATATTGGAAGAAAAAGAAAAAAATTGATTCATCATTTTGAGCTAAACCAATTAGAGTTAGTTTTTGCTTTGAATTTTACTGTTTTGATTTTTCTGTTGTTCTCTCTCTTTTTTAATCTGCAATTAAGAGTTCTGGCCAGGACAACTTGCTTTCTGGAAAGGGAAATTCAAAAGCGCTGGGAAGAAACCCAAAACAGGGGAAAAAAGTATCATGGCCAAGAAAAAAATGAGAACAAGCGGGAGAGATCCTAAAAGAGACAAGAGAGCCTTTGCCCAGGACAGAGCTGCAGTTTCCCCCTTTATGTTTTCCTCTAGAACCTTTGCCACTAGCAAGGTGGCCTGGCTGGTCCTCAGAGTCCATTTCATCCCTGATCCACAGGCAGTCTTTCTCCTCCCTGGGGACAGGGAGAGGTGAAAGGAGTAAACAGAGAAGACAGTCCTGTGTCAGTAAGTATTATTGTAGGAATTAAGCAGTCTCAAGGGTCCATTTAAGATTAAACGTCCAATAATTATAAATAAATCCATTCCCCTTCCTTGACTGTGTTTTTTTGAAATTTTGATCCTCTAAACAAGCATTTTTGTGCACATTATATACTTTCTCTCCATTTATTTGCTTCTCTTTTATAGCAAAATTCCATCAGAGTATATTCTTCGTCTCTACTTTATCAGCTTCCACCTTTTCTTGAAATCACTATAGTAAGGCTTTTTTTCTCCACTACTCCAAGGAAACCACATTTATTAAGCCCACCAGTGACTCCAGGGGTCAGTTACCAAGGCTCTTTTTGCTCATCTTTGCCACAGAATTCGTTGAATTCATCTTCCTCACTATTGAATTCTTTCTTCACTTGGCTCCGTGGATACTACACTCACCCTCTGTCCACTTCTCAAACATTTCTTCACTACCACTTTAATCCAAGCCCTCCTCCCTTACCTTATCAAAAAACTTCTTAGCTACTTTTCTCGATCCCACTTTTGTTTCCCATATACAGGAGATGGAGTGATAGTTGATTTCATGCTTTAATAAGTCTCAATCTGCCCAAAGTCTACTAAGGACATGCCAACACACTTAGAACAAAAGCCAAAACTACGTCATGGCCTAGAGAGGCCACAGAATGCATAGAATGGATCCTGCTGGAGAATTTTGAATAAATGTGGTCCAATGCTGTAAAGAGCAATATTGCATAGGAACCTGGAATGTCAGGCCCATGAATCAAGGAAAATTGGAAGTAGTCAAACAGGAGATGGCAAGAGTGAATGTTGACATTCTAGGAATCAGCAAACTAAAATGGACTGGAATGGGTGAATTTAACTCAATGACCATTTTATCTACTACTGTGGGCAGGAATCCCTTAGAAGAAATGGAGTAACCATCATAGTCAACAAATGAGTCCGAAATGCAGTACTTGGATGCAATCTCAAACAAGACAGAATGATTTCTGTTCGTTTCCAAGGCAAACCATTCAATATTGCAGTAATCCAAGTCTATGCCCCGACCAGTAATGCTGAAGAAGCTGAAGTTGAACGGTTCTATGAAGACCTACAAGACCTTTTAGAACTAACACCCCAAAAAAGATGTCCTTTTCATTATAGAGGACTGGAACACAAAGTAAGAAGTCTAGAAACAACTGGAGTAACAGGCAAATTTGGCCTTGGAATACGGAATGAAGTAGGGCAAAGGCTAATAGAGTTTTGCCAAGAGAATGCACTGGTCATAGCAAACACCCTCTTCCAACAACACAAGAGAAGACTCTACACATGGACATCACCAGATGGTCAACACCGAAATCAGTTGGATTATATTCTTTGCAGCAAAAGATGGAGAAGCTCTATACAGTCAGCAAAAACAAGACTGAAAGCCAACTGTGGCTCAGATCTTGAATTCCTCATTGCCAAATTCAGACTTAAGTTGAAAAAAGTAGGGAAAACCACTAGACCATTCAGGTATGACCTAAATCAAATCCTTTACAATTATACAGTGGACATGAGAAATAGATTTAAGGGACTGGATCTGATAGACAGAGTGCCTGATGAATTATGGACGGAGGTTTGTGACATTGTACAGGAGACAGGGATCAAGACCATCCCCAAGAAAAAGATGAACATTAGAGAATATACAGCATTTTTCTTGAAAGAAGAGTAAGAAGGAATAGCATGAAAAATGCTATGAAAGCAGAAAAGGATGTCCATTCATTCATTTAATGAATATTTATTGATTTTTCTATTATGAGTTTGCTAAACATTGTTCTAAATGCTGGGTTTTGGGAATGACTAAAACAGAGAAGAATACAAATTACAGCCTCAAAAAGTTTGTTCAAGTGGGAAGAGTTAGTCAAATAGGAAAATGAACACAGAAATATACCCAACAATTTCAGATCATGAAATAAGCAGGGTCATAAAACATTAGAAGATGGGATAAATAGCTCGAAAGGATTGTGCAAGAGATAGAGAAACTACTTGGGACAGACTTTTCACAGAAGTTCTCTCAGGGAAGTCCTGTGAGCTAAAAGGTGAGAAGGACCCAGCTCTGCACATAGATAAAGGAAAATCATATCAAGTCAAGGAAATTGCAAGGACCCAGGCAAAGAAGTTATTAGTATGCTTGCTGACGAATTCTGGTTCTCCACCTCCCAGACACATGCAGAATTACATTTCCTTTTTCTTGTATTAGATGGGGTCTCATGGTTAACTCCAGCCTCTAAATTGTGAACAGAAGTAATCTGTATAACTTAATTGCTGATGTGAGATCTGCCAGAGTTATGTTTTCCTTCTAGACTAGCAACTAACAACTGTTGGTAGGAATCCTGGCCACTTCATCATCCTAGGTCCTCAAGTAACTTCAATAAGTAGAGTCCTTATTCAATAAGGAGTCCTTATTCAATAAGGAGTTCAATAAGTATCAGTCCTTCTGCTGATGTGTAGTTAAGAGATAATATTAGTTAGTTCATATTTTGTGTGGGCAAATGTGTTCATTTCTCTTGGGTAGATAAATCTAGGAGAGGAATTTCTTGGTCATATCATAATTCAATATTTAAAATAGTTGGCAAACAGTTTTCCAAAGCAGGTGTACCATTTTATATCTCTAACATCAAAGAATGAGGGTTCCCATTTCTCTGCATCCTCACTGGCACTTGTTATTGTCTGTCTTTTTAATCATATTTATAGCCATTCCCCACTCCAGTACTCTTGCCTGGAAAATCCCATGGACGGAGGAGCCTGGTAAGCTGTAGTCCATGGGGTCCCTAGGGTCGGACACGACTGAGTGACTTCACTTTGACTTTTCACTTTCATGCATTGGAGAAGGAAATGGCAACCCACTCCAGTGTTCTTGCCTGGAGAATCCCAGGGACAGGGGAGCCTGTTGGACTGCCGTCTCTGGGATCGCACAGAGTCGGACACAACTGAAGTGACTTAGCTGCATAGCCATTCCAATGTGTATGAAATGGTATGCTGTGGTTTGGACTTAATGATTTCCTTAATGATTAAAGAACAGCTGATTTAATTGACACAAGGCAAGGAATTATACAAGGAAATCACTGAAGAAGCTCTTTCAAAAGTCCAATAATAAATGACGGTCTAGGTGTTAACAGTAAGTGGGCTGTGAACACTGAACCCCCAGGGCACAAACACTGTGCTGAGGGAACTGACTTAACTATAGACTGTTTTCCACCTGCATAGGTCATGTCCCTAAAGGTGACTCCAGCCCAGTGCTGAGTCTTTGCTCAAGAAAATGCAACGCTGCCAAGCTGCAAAATGTGCATTGTTCCAACTCTTACTGCCAAACCATTTTCGGTAATTCTCTACTTATTCCTCTCTGTAATTTTCCATTTTCCTACAGTCCCTAATTCCTGTTTGTCCCCCCATTTCTGTCTCCCATAGCCCATTTGTGATCTCTCTCTCTGTTTTCCCTTTAAAAATCTCAGTTATCTTTGTCTTAGTTGGAGTTGAGTTGTTTATACTAGAGTCTCTATCCCTTAACACATCAGTCTGAATAAAATCTGTCTGGCCACGTTTAACAAGTTTTTGGAGCTGCTGCTGTTTAACCAGGTAAAGAAAACATATTTCAGAACTAGAATGAAACATTGTGATGAAGGATTATAAATAGGAAGTGAAAGTAAGGAACAAATCAAGGTTGACTCCTGGGATTTCAGCCTGAAGAGTCTCTGAGTGGGTTCTTAGATAGATGAAGGAGTCATTTAATGATACAAAATTGTCTTGGTGGAAGTGGGAAGCATGGAAGAAGAGGGAGAAAAAATTTTAATTCTCTTTTGAAAATGATAATTTGACATGCCTATCATATATTCAGTTATAAATAGTAAAGAGATGGATATATAAATCTGGAACGCAGGAAAGAATAAAGGATGCAGATTCACATTTGGGAGCCATTTTCATCCATTTGGTATTTAAAGCCATGAGGTAGATGAGATCACTGTGGGAAAATGTGCAGACTGAGAACTGATCTGGGACCAATTAGTGGAGAACTCAAACAATTAAAGGCAGGATTATGAAGGAAAAACTTGGGGGTGGGGAAGAAAGGAGGACATAAAAAGGCAAGTAAAACATTATGCGAGGATGGGATCCTAGATACCAAGATGAAGGTTTTAAGAAGTAAAGTGTGGTCAACAGTAAATAATGAGTAAGAAGTTTGAAGGTGAGTTCATTAGTTTTGGCAATATGATGATCATGGATAGGAAAGGCTTTAAAGAAGTAATGATAGTGAAAGCTAGACTGAAGCAGATTAAAGAAATAGTGAAAGATAAGGACAAGGATCCAGTGAGTGTAGATGGATTCTTCAAGATTTACTGTGAAGGAGAATAGAGAAATCTGATGGTAGTGGAAGTAGCATTCAGATCACGAGAAGGTAGCCTGTGAGCAACTGCAGTATATTTATATGCAGTGGGAACGGTTTGGATAAAAGGCAACAATTGTGATGCAGGAGGTGGGGAAACTACAGAAGCAAACACAAGGATGCTGTAAGGGCCGGGGTAGACAGCACAGCGGGAGACTGGCCCTTGATAGAAGCAGAGAAAGAATGACATAGAAAATATGGGTCTAAATAAGGACAGGTTCTCATTTGATAATGTAAATACAAGAGATCCCTCTGTTTCTATTTTTAAGCAAAGTTATCAGATAAGAGTGAGGGCATGGAAGTGGTAAGACATCAGAAAGAGTGAAGTGTAGAAGAGTTGTCCGAGAGGAAGCAAAGCAATAAATCCAGACAGTGTGAGTGCTTATTTGGGGTTTGTAAGCTTAAACTGCAGTGGACTAGTCATAATACTGTATGTGTCTTTTTCACTGAGGTGCAGATGTTAATCTGTTTAGGTGTAGATACAGATGGCTCAGTGGTAAAGAATTTGCCTGCCAATGCAGGAGACCCAGGTTCGATCCCTGGGTCAGAAAGATCTGCTGGAGAAGGAAATGGCAACCCACTCCAATATTCTTGCATGGGAAATCCCACGGACAGAGGACTCTGGTGGGTTGTAGTCCACAGGGCCGTAAATGAGTCAGACACAACTTAGCGACTGAACACTGCCACCACAACAGACAAGGTAAGTAATAAGATTCAATTTGCTACCTTAGACTTAACAAGGCAAACACATCATGGGGTTAGAAAGGCAAGATTATGGAGGGTTTTTATAAGAGAATTATTTCTATGGTGGACAAGAGAGCCTGAACTGAAATAGAGGCAAATAGAGATAGGAGGGGAATAGTCAGTGGTGCAAATGGGTGAGGTCAATGCATTGGAGACCTAGTTGGGGTCAAAATATTGTTGGGAGGGCTAAATGATTAATCAAGTCAGAAGCACAGAGGTAGGTGATCAGAGAGAAAGATACTTGAAGATTTCAAGGTGACAGTGAATGATATAAAGGTTTAGGATGAGGTGGGGCAGAAGATAAGAATAATACTGGAGATGAAGGTGACCAGTGGACCATCTTTTTAGACACTGAAGTCATTGGATACTCTGACAAGCACATGGTTTTTGTGAATTATTCACTTCATATTTAGCCTACAATGGTTCATTATTAAAGGTCAAAGACACAGATTACAGATATTATTAAAATCTGCAGTAAGTTGTCCCAAACGTTATTGAAGTCTACAGGAACGGTGCACCATGGAACTGTTACTGTACAACTTGGGTAGCTGCAGCACAGTACTGTGGACACGTTGAGCCTGACCAGTGGTCTAGCCCAGTTGTTCTTAACTGGGGAGTCATCTGGAGATGATCTGCTCCATTTCTCCCCCAGGGATAATTGGCAATATCTGGAGACACTTCAGATTGTTATAACTTCAGGGGATGCTGATGGCGTGTGTGTTAGTTGCTCAGTTGTGTCGTGTCTGACTCTTTGCAAACCCATATATTGCCCACAGGCTCCTCTGTCCATAGAATGTTCCAGGCAAGGATACTGGAAAGGGTTGCCATTCCCTTCCCCAAGGTATCTTCCCAACCCAGGGATAGAACCTGGGTCTCCCGCATTACAGGCAGATTCCTTAACATCTGAGCCACCAGGGAACATCCTTTAACGGATAGGATGGTTCTCTACGATAAAGAATTATATGGCTCAAAATGTCAATAGTGCCAAAGTTGAGAAACACCAATCTAGTCCTAGAAGCTTTTTTGGGGGAGGGGGGCATTTCCTCTATTTTCCTCCTATGAGCAAACAAATACATTGTGTGTGTGGGTGCATGTGTACAGGCATGCATATACTTAGTCACTCAGTCATGTCCAACTCTTTGCAACTCCATGGACTGTAGCGCACCAGGCTCCTTTGTCCAAAGGATTTCCCAGGCAAGAATACTGGAGTGGGATTCCATTTCCTGCTCCAGGGGTCTCCATTGCTCAAATATAAAAAACTATGGTGATTTCTGTGTAACAGCATGGGGTTCATGTAGACTCCTAACAAGTGGTCCTTGTCCTAATCTCTCCTCCTTTTCCCACTGATGCTTCTTATGTAACTTATTCTCATTCCTGGCTGGAGATAGAGAAAGCATTTGTAATCACTAAGTCATTCAATTAATTACCTGATGCATAAAATTAAGGTAATTAAAAAGGAAGAATTAGGTCAATCCTTTTCAATTGGCCACACTCTAGTTATCCTATAAGCTATTAGTCTAATTGTGGAGGCTCCCTGGACTCTGAGAAACGCCCCAGAGGTACTTCTTGCCTACTCACAGACACTCGGAACTTGCCAAAGTGCTTGTAATGGGAGTTCTCTGTTAAGTATACAATACCTGGGGGGGCAAGTTCTGAGTAAAGTGCTACTTGCCCTAAGGCCTTTACTTGATGTTTTGCAACACAATAGGTATTTATTTCAGAAACCAGTCCCTCTTCTCAGCTCTGCCACCAACTTGCTACGTACCACAGAGAGGTCACTTTCCCTTGCTGGATTTAATTCTTTGCCTAAAACTTGCAGGGGAGGGACAAATGAGGTTCTGTCCAAAACTAGAGTTTTAAGAATCTCAGATTCACTTTGATAGGTACCAATATACTTAATGGGGCTTCCCAGGTGGCATTAGTGGTAAAGAACCCGTTTGCCAATGCAGGAGACATAAGAGATGCAGGTTCGATCTCTGGGTCAGGAAGATCCCCTGCAGGAAGGCATGACAACCCACTCCAGGAATCTTGCCTGGAAAATCCCATGGACAGAAGAGCCTGGAGAGCGACAGCCCATGGGGTCACAAAGAGTCGGACATGACTGAAGCAGCTCAGCATAGCACAGCACACACAATAGACTTAACAGTGAGCCTGACAGATCTGATACGGTCCTCTGAGACATACTCTCCAGTGATGGGAAGACAGCTACTAAACACATAACAATGAAAGGTGATGAGTGCATACAGGAGACGGCCAGAATACTGTCAGGGCCTCACATTCAAAGTGTGGTTCTGGGACCCCCTTTATTTATTGGCCTTACTTATAAGGCAAAACCCAGGTTCCTACTCCAGACTTAGTGAATCAGAATCTGCACTGTATCAAGATCCCCCAAATGACTCATGCAAGCTTTAAAGTTTGAGCATCACTGGTCTAGTGATCAGGAGGATGTTTACACATTTTCAACAAGTGGGTGGTGGTGGGAATAAAGCTGGAAAGATTGGCTAGGGCCAGGTTAAGCAGCTTGGGCTTTCCATGTTGAAATGTGAAGGCAGAATAAAATATTTAAGTGGGGGAAACAGAATCAGAGTTGAGATTTAGGAAGATGCAATTGTCCATATGTAGGAAAGGTTGCATGAATTAGAAAAAGGGAGACAGTTACTAGGTTATTACAACAATGCAGGTAATGGTATCACAAAGATAAAGTAATGAATAAAACCTGATGTACTTTCATATTTCATATAAACCACAAGGTTATCCTATGATTTTAGAGTTTGTTTTCAGCTTCTGAGACACTGAAGATCAGAAAGGGATTTTAAGTCTCTTTCCAAAGTGCTAAGGGTAAAAATTTAAAATTATAGCAATATGTAAAATAATATATACATTTCATGCATGCTGTCATGCTAAGTCACTTCAGTCATGTCCGACTGTTTGCAATCCTATGAACCATAGCCTGCCAGGCTCCTCTGTCCATGGGATTCTCCAGTCAAGAATATTGGAGTGGGTTGTCATGCCCTCCTCCAGGAGATTTTCCAAATTCAGGGATCAAACCTGTATCTCCTATGTCTCCAGCATTGGCAGGCAAGTTCTTTACCATTAGCACCACCTGGGAAGCCCCTATACATTTCATATATATAAGTAAAATCAATCAGTCTTGTATAGACATTTTATTATCCATGGGTTTCTCTCCATTGCCAAAAATGATCAAGTTTTAAAAAATAAGGAAATAAACCCATGTATTGGGAAACATGAATAAATAAAATAAAAACATATAGGTAAGACACTTCCCTTTTCTGGAGCTCTATCATCAGTCAGTTGTGACAGTTAGGTTAGTCTACTAGAGCTATTAAACTCTGACATCCTAGAATTCAACCATTTGATGGTATCCATTCACTCGATAAAATTTACTGAGAACCTATCAAATAGGTCTTGGTATTAGTGCCAATGTCAGGGGCAGGCATGGGGAAGGGAAGACAGTCCCACATCAACAAGCAATTCTCAGCACCCCAACTGGGTGCCCTACAATTCCACTCAACTGTGACACTCTCTGCCTAGACACAGGTTTTGCTGGTGGCACAGAGTAAAAGAATCCGCCTGCAATGCAGGAGATGCAGGTTTGATCCCTAGGTTAGGAAGATCCCCTGAAGAAGGAAATGGCAACCCATTCCAGTATTCTTACCTGGGAAATTCCACAGACAGAGGAGCCTGGAGGGCTACAGTCCATGGGGTCGCAAAAGAGTTGGACCAACTTGGAGATTAAACAACAAAATAACTACCCAGACAGCATCAGATTCCACCAGTTAAGGTCAACCCTACCACCATCACACTTAAAACATCAGCCACAAGCCTAAGTTGTTACCTGTACTTCTGAACAATTGGTTATAAATCACAGATTCCCAAGACCCCTTCCTCTGATTTAATGGACTTCCTACAGCAGCTCACAGAACTCAGAGAAATAGTTTACTTACTAGATTGCAGGATTGTTATAAAACGACATAACTCAGGAACAACCAGACAGAAGAGAGGTGTAGGGAAGGGCAGGTAAGGTGTAGGGGAAGGACAGGCAGCTTTAAAGCCTTCTCCAGGAGTGTCACTAGCCATCTTCCCAGCACCTCCAAAAATACACACAACCTAAAAAGGGAAAGTTCTATTTTGTTCAGTGGTAATTTTTAGGACTTTCAGCCCAGAACACAGCATCTCAAATAACCCTGGGAGAACTGCTCCAATAAGGCGAGGGGAGGAGCCAGGTTATATAGAAGTTTCACAACAAAGGGCAAGTAGCCTGAATATCAAGAAATTATTGCAAATTAAAGGAAACCAGTTATCCCAAGTTAAGGAATTTAGCGCTTTTCTGTATATGGGAATTTGCAAGAGTCTGGTCTCACTGAAATCATTCCTTTCATATGCACCTCACTATCTAGGGCCAGTATCCTGTGTATTAATAAGAGGTAGCAAGAATACACAAAGAACTACACAAAAAGATCTTCATAACCCAGACAACCATGATAGTGTGATCACTCACCTAGAGCCAGACATCCTGGAATGCAAAATCAAGTGAGCCCTAGGAAGCATCACTATGAACAAAGCTAGTGGAGGTGATGGAATTCCAGTTGAGCTATTTTAAATCCTAAAAGATGATGCTGTGAACGTGCTGCACTCAATGTGCCAGCAAATTTGGAAATCTCAGCAGTGGCCACAGGACTGGAAAAGGTCAGTTTTCATTCCAATCCCAAAGAAAGGCAATGCCAAAGAATGTTTAAACTACTGCACAATTGCACTTATCTCACACACTAGTAAAGTAACGCTCAAAATTCTCCAAGCCAGGCTTCAGCAATACTTGAACCGTGAACTTCCAGATGTTCAAGCTGGTTTTAGAAAAGTCAGAGGAACCAGAGATCAAATCGCCAACATCCATTGGATCATAGAAAAAGCAATATAATTCCAAAAGAACATCTATTTCTGCTTCATTGACTACTCTAAAGGATCACAACAAACTGTGGAAAATTCTGAAAGAGATGGGAAGACCAGAACAACTTACCTACCTCCTGGGAAACCTATATGCAGGTCAAGAAGCAACAGTTGGAACTGTACATGAAACAACAGACTGGTTCTAATTTGGGAAAGGAGTCTGTCAAGGCTGTATAGCGTCACCTTGCTTATTTAACTTATATGCAGAACATATCATGTGAAATGCCAGACTGGATGAGGCACAAGCTGGAATCAAGATTGTAGGGAGAAATATCAATAACCATCATTATGGCAGAAAGGGAAGAGGAAATAAAAAGCCTCTTGATAAAGGTGAAAGAAGAAAGTGAAAAAGCTGGCTTAAAACTCAACATTCAAAAAACTAAGATCATGGCATCCAGTCTCATCACTTCATGGGGGAGTAGATGGGGAAACAATGGAAACAGCAACAGACTTTATTTTCTTGGGCTTAAAAATTACTGCAGATAATAACTGTAGCCATGAAATTAAAAGTTACTTGGTCCTTAAAAGAAAAGTTATGACAAACCTAGACAGCATATTAAAAAGTAGAGACATTACTTTACTTCCAAAGGTCCATATAGTCAAAGCTATGGTCTTTCCAGTAGTCATGTATGAATGTGAGAGTTGAACCATAATGAAAGCTGAGCACCAAAGAATTGGTGCTTTTGAACTGTAGTGTTGAAGAAGACTCTTGTGAGTCCCTTGGACTGCAAGGAGATCCAACCAGTCCATCCTAAAGGAAATCAATCCTGAGTATTCATTGGAAGGACTGATGCTGAAACTGAAGCTCCAATACTTTGGCCACCTGATGCGAAGAAATGACTCACTGGAAAAGATGCTGATACTGGGAAAGATTGAATGCAGGAGGAGAAGGGGACGACAGAGGATGAGATGGCTGGATGGTATCACTGACTTGATGGACATGAGTTTGGGTAAACTCCTCAGTTGGTGATGGACAGGGAAGCCTGCCTTGCTGCAGTCCATCAGGTCGCAAAGAGTCGAACACGGCTGAGGGTCTGAACTGAACTGGACTGATCCTGTGTTCTCACATCCTGAACCTCCTTAGAGCTCTATGTAGGGAGCGGCTGCAGCCTCATGGCTGCCAGATCACCAGGTATTCTGTGCTCCTTCCTGAGTGCCTTGGAGGGCTGGAATCACTGATGACTGTAACACCCTTGTCTATTGATATGGCAGGAAATACACCATTTCTCATCATCAACCCAAAAGCTTTCCAAACCCCGTCTTTGATGGTTCATTTCAGACATATGAATGATCAGCCGTTAAAGTCTCTAGCTCCACCCAACCCTTTAATCACAAAGTTGGTTCTTCTGGCAACCAGTGCCTCATCCTTAGGTTAAGGAAGGGTTTTCAACAAGTCACCTCATTAACATAACAAAATATGCCTTCATTTTGTTGCAGTGAAAACGAAAAAAGAAGAATACGTTTTTCTCTTTCCCTTTCCTGAGAACAAAGACAGGAAAGTGAGCATACCTGAACATTCCTTTTTTTTTTTTTTAACTGTTAACTACTCCTAACTCTGTATGTCTGTAACTAAATTTGCTTTTATACCCCCTAACCCTGCAGGAGCTACAATTCACATTTTTGTCCTTTGACTCTATGCTAAACATATCCTGTATCTGGCGTTAACCCTTACAAACACATGCCTCCTCTAGTTACATAGCAGAAAGAAGTCCACAAAGTGATCCAACTGCCAGACTCAATTTCTAGGTCAATGAAGACAGTCTATGACTGTCTTTGAAACATACAAGAGGGAAGAAATGAAGATCTTATCACCACTGTTCCTCATCACCAACTCCTGACCATAAGCCCCTGCCTTGTACAAGCCCCTAGACTCCTCATGGATTTGGGGGGACACAGTTGTTGAGGCATGAGCCTACTGTGTTCCCCTCTCTGCCAGCTGCGAATTAAAGCCAGCTTTTTATTTCCTCCAAACTCTGTCTCCGTATTTTTCATTCAGCTTTGGTGGGCAGAGAAGGCCAAGATTTTGGCTAGCGACAGGCACTGTTAACCTGATTATATAACTAAAGCTACAAGTCCACCGAGAGAACCAACCACTGGTACTGTTTGCCCAAGTTGCCCCAACTTGAATAAAAAGACCTAAATCAACAGAGCTGAGGTATTAAGAGAGGCACACATTTCTGTAAAACAACACTTATTCTGGGGCTCTTGAGGATGACTTCAATGACCCTTCAGAAGTGCTTGAATAAACTGAGAGAGTTTCAGGAAAGCAGACTTTAACTGAGGGGCTAATAATGTTATTTAATTGCTTAGTCATGTTGGACTCTTTTGTGACCCCATGGACTATAGTCTGCTAGGCAAATCTGTCCATGGGATTCTCCAGGCAAGAATACTGGAATAGGTTGCCATTTCTTTCTCTAGAGGATCTTCCTGATTCAGGGATTGAAGCCACATCTTCTACTTGCCATTGGAAGGTCTGTTACTAAAACTGAAGCTATAATATTTTGGCCATCTGATGCAAAGAGCCAACTCATTGGAAAAGACCCTGATGTTGGCAAAGATTGAAGCCAAAAGGAGAAGAGGGTAGCAGAAGATGAGATGTTTAGATAGCATCACTGACTCAATGGATATGAATTTACACATTATCTGGGAGATAGTGAAGGACAGGGAAGCCTGGAGTGCTTGTAGTCCATGGAGTTCCAAAGAGTCAGACACGACTTTGAAATTGAACAACAACATTAATAAGCTGTACAATTTTACATCAAAATATGGATAAAATTATTATATACAATACATTATCACATTTACTCACTCATTATTATTTGAGAATAAGTTGAATAAAAAGCCATTCATCTACCATGAATCAATGAAATCTTTCACAATATCTACATTGTGATTCTCTGAGCTTTTATACTAACTGTAAAACTATCTGAAAGTGGAGATACATGTCATGTATAAAAATGATCAAAATATATTTATAGCCTCAGAATAAATAGATTTCTACCCCAGGCCTCGATCCTAATAAAATCACCACCCTAGCCAAAACAACTCCTCCTCTGTGACCTTCAGTGCTTTGTTTTGCTAAAAGAAAGGAATTCTCTCTGGGGTTATATAACACAGGTCTTCCCTGGTGGCTCAATGTAAAGAATCTGCCTGCAGTGTGAGAGACCTGGGTTTGAGCCCTGGGTTGGGAAAATCCCCTGGAGGAGTCATGGCAACCCATTCCAGTATTCTTGCCTGGAGAATCCCCATGGACAGAGGAGCCTGGTTGGCTACAGTCCATGGGGTCAAAAGAACTGGACATGACTGAGTGACTAAGCACAACACAGGTTCAGGAAAAAAAAGAATATTGAAGTCAACTACCGCACAATTACACTCATCTCACACGCTAGTAAAGTAATGCTCAAAATTCTCCAAGCCAGGCTTCAGCAGTACGTGAACCATGAACTTCCAAATGTTCCAGTTGGTTTTAGAAAAGGCAAAGGAACCAGAGATCAAATTGCCAACATTCGCTGGATCATCAAAAAGCAAGAGAGTTCCAGAAAAACATCTATTTCTGCTTTATTGACTATGCCAAAGCCTTTGACTGTGTGGATCACAATAAACTGGAAAATTCTGAAAGAGATGGGAATACCAGACCACCTGACCTGCCTCTTGAGAAACCTGTATGCAGGTCAGGAAGCAACAGTTAGAATTGGGAAAAGGAGTACGTCAAGGCTGTATATTGTCACCATGCTTATTTAACTTATATGCAGAGTACATCAGGAGAAATGCTGGGCTGGAAGAAGCACAAGCTGGAATCAAGAATGACGGGAGAAATATCAAAAACCTCAGATATGCAGATGACACCACCCTTATTACAGAAAGTGAAGAGGAACTAAAGTGCCTCTTGATGAAAGTGAAAGAGGAGAGTGAAAAGTTGGCTTGAAATTCAACAATCAGAAAACTAAGATCATGGCATCTGGTCCCATCACTTCATGGGAAATAGATGGGGAAACAGTGGAAACAGTGTTAGACTTTATTTTGGGGGGCTCCAAAATCACTGCAGATGGTGACTGCAGCCATGAAATTAAAAGACGCTTACTCCTTTGAAGGAAAGTTATGAGCAACCTAGATAGTATATTGAAAAGCAGAGATATTACTTTGCCAACAAAGGTCCATCTAGTCAAGGCTATGGTTTTTCCAGTAGTCATATATGGATGTGAGAGTTGGACTGTGAAGAAAGCTGAGCACCAAAGAATTGATGATTTTGAACTGTGGTGTTGGAGAAGACTCTTGAGAGTCCCTCATTGGAAGGACTGATGTTAAAGTTGAAACTCCAATACTTTGGCCACCTGATGCGAAGAGCTGACTCATTTGAAAAGACCCTGATGCTTGGAAAGATTGAGGGCAGGAGGAGAAGGGGATGACAGAGGATGAGATGGCTGGATGGCATCACCGACTCGATGGACATGGGTTTGGGTGAACTCCGGGAGTTGGTGATGGACAGGGAGGCCTGGTGTGCTACAGTTCATGGGGTCACAAAGAGTTGGACATGACTGAGCGACTGAACTAAACTGAACTGAAGTCTGAGAAATGCTGCAAAGTATGTATTCTCCCTTAATATTCATAATTGACATTAGTATACTAATGGTTCTAAGCTGCTTGCTGTTTAGTCTCTAAGTTGTACCTAACTCTTTGCGACCCCATGGACTGTAGCCCACCAGGCTCAGCCGTCAACGGAATTTTCCAGGCAAAAATACTGGAAAGGGTTGCCATTTCCTTCTCCACTGGTTCTTAGAAGTGCTTTAATTAAAAATATGTATTATGCAATTTTTTTTGTAGATGTCAACAAACTAATTCTAAAGTTTGTACAGAAAGTCAGTAGACCTAGAATAGCCAATGAATACTGAAGAACATTTTCAAGACACACTACCCAATTTCAAGGCTTATTACCAACTACAGTATACCAATGGTGTGCTTTTAGTGAAAGAACAGAAACACAGGTCAGTGGAATAAAATGGTGCCCAGAAATAAACCAGGACAAATACTGTCAAATGGTTTTGGACAAAGGCAATTAAATGGATAAAGGGTAGATTTTCAACAAACAATGATTGGAAACCTATATGCAAACAATGAAACTACACACAGACCTTATACTTTAAACTCAAAATGGGTCATAAAAAGGCAAAACTAAAATTTCTAGAAGAAAAATATAGAGGACTTTGAAGTTGGTAAAGAAACTGCCTGCAATGCAGGAGACCCTGGTTTGATTCCTGGGTCAGGAAGATCCCCTGGAGAAGGGAACGGCTACCCACTCCAGTATTCTTGGGCTTCCCTGGTGATTCAGGCCATAAAATATCCACCTGCAATGAGGGAGAACGGGTTCAATCCCTGCCTTGGAAAGATGTCCTGGAGAAGGGAACAGCTACCCACTCCAGTATTCTGACCTGGAGAATTCCATGGACAGAGGAGCCTGGCAGGCTACAGTCCACGGGGTCGTAAAGAGTCAGATACGACTGAATGACTTTCACTTTTACTTTTAAAATATAACACCATGATTGTGATTATAAAAGAGAAAAATTATTAGGTTGGGCTTTTAAAATTATAAACTTTGATCCTGTGAAAGCCACTGGTAAGACAAACCACAAACTAAGAGAATATAATTGTAAAACCTATCTAGAAAAGGACTTGATTTGAAATATACACATACAAAATTTTAATCAAGGATAATAAACAACCTACTTTAAAATGTGCAAAAGATATGATAAGACATTTCACCAGAGAAGATACAAGATGGCAAGAAAAACTATTTAACATCAATTGTTATTTTTAAAAATGCAAATGAAAATGAGATACTACTGTGTACCTATTCAAATGGCTAACGTAAAAATAAAAAAAAAACAAAACAAATAATACCAATTGCTAGCAAGGACGTGGAGCAACAGAAACTCTCATCCATTGCTAGTGAGAATGCAAAATGGTACAGCTACTTCAGAAGACAGTATAGAGTTTCTTATAATATGAAACACAGTCTTACCACACAATCAAGCAACCACACTGCTAGGTACACACAACTGATTAGGAAACTCATGTCCATACAAAAACTTGCCCACAATGTTTACAGAATCTATGCTAATAACCTTCAAAAACTGGAAGCAACCAAAATATCTTTCACTAGCTGAAGGGGTAAACCAACTGTGGTATGTTCAAACAATGGAATACTACTCAGAGACTAGAAAAGAATAAGCTATCAAACCATGTAAAGACAAGGATGAATCTCAAACGCATTTTGCTAAGTGGAAGAAGCCAATCTGAGAAAATTATATACTGTATGACTTCATGTATACCATGTGTATAAGAGAATGAACATAACAGGCCTGAGACTGCTATCCTTAGAAAGGTCTGTTTGTAAGCTGCTCCTTGCCTGGTAGTTCAAGTAGATTTCAGGAAGATTCCCACCATTGCAAGTATTTATAAGAGTAGATCCTTGTGATGAAAATGCTTGTACAAACAATGTGGTGGATGCTAAACATCTTTTCTTCTAGGAGCCTGGAATTTTGGTATATGCTAGACAGACTGCCTGTAGGACCAGCCTTTGATGAAAATCCTTGATACCGAGTCTCTAATGAGTTTCCCCAGTAGACAACACTTATCATGCTGTATGTAACTCAGGGCTGGAAGAATTAAGCACATCCACGTGATTCCACTGGGAGAGAACTCTTAGAAACTTGTGCCTGGTTGCATCTTGACTTGGCCCTATGTGCCTTTTCCCTGTGCTGGTTCTTGCTTTGCATTCACTGTAGTAAATCTTAGCTGTGAGTATCACATGCTGACTCCTGTAAGTTCTCCTAGCAAATCATCAAACCTGGGGATGTCTTGAAGACCCCATATATATTACTTTCTGGAAGGACAAATGCATAGAATCAGTAAACTGATAACTTGTTTCCAGGAGTTGAACAGGGGCATTAAAGCACAGTGGATTTTTCAGGGCAGTGAAACTATTCTGTGTGGTACTGTAATGGTGGATATATGATATTATACATTTGTCAAAACCTATAAAACTTTATAGCACAAAGAATGAACCTAACACACAAACTTTAAAACAAAATAATGATTTAGAAAATCAGAGAATCTCAGGGTGAAATACAGATGATGGAGGAATTTAACTGTAGTGCAAATGTATGAAGCACCCTTACTTGTAGGAATGGAATAAACCCAACTTTGAAAATTGTGGAGCCTGTAAGATTAAAGGCAAAGGGAACCACACATAAGCACTGTACTCTAGTGATAAAACCTTTCCCCCCATGAGGGTACAGAGCAACTCTAAAACAATTAAGCATGCATCCTGGATTGGGACAATTCAGATTGATTAACAGATGGTGGGAGGCAGGTTTTTCATTGCTGAAACCAGAAATTACACATAAGCAAGGGGAATAGGTTATAATGATCCATGTGGAAATGGATTAGAGACACCAAGACAAACCCTTATTTAGCTTAATATAGATACAGATAGTTAAAAACTGTGTGTGTATATATATATACACACACACACACATACACACACACACACAAGTTAATATATTGTATTGCTCTGTCATCTGAGACTGCCTAGAAGTTGTGGCACCCAAGCTACAAAAAGCACATCAAGCACCCAGGTCTTGGTTCCAATGTCACACACACACACACACACAGAACCAACTAAGCCCTCTTTGTAAAAATGGCTGAGTCTACTGATTCTAGAACTGGGACAGAAAATGTGTAAGATGTGCCTGAAACATCCCATAGTGCCAGAGAGTAAGGAAGTCTAATTTATTCATAAATAAATATCCACAATGATGAAGTTATGTAAGAAGAACACAGGAAACAACTTAAAAAGCTCCCAATGGCCAAAGATGAAATAATCTGAGCCACAAAATAAAATCACATTGAATTACAGTAATAATTATAATACCTGGATTTATGGTATAAACCTTCTAAATGGCCACATGCAAGCTACTGCTTCCCAGGAGTAAAAGAATAAAGGTCTGGTTTTGGTTGGTTCACAGTATCCTTGAAGATTCCTCTACAACTCCTGCTCTGCTCTTCCAGGCTCAGGTTTGCCCTCTAGGACACAGCTGAAGCATGACTGGATTCCACTGCTAAAACAGAATCTGGTTTGAAAGAGCAATTTCTGTTCAGGTCCTTACCTGGCAGATGAGCTGCAACTGACTGACCTTCCATTTGGGTCCAACTTTATGTTGCCTTCTACTTGGTGCGATGTGAGTTCAAGCCACGGCTCTCCTTACAAAGTGTGAGCTTGGAAGCCTCATTTAACCCAAGCGTCAGCATCTTCACCTCTGAAAAAGAGATCATTCAGTTACCAAGTTCTTCTCATGAAAATGTCATCACAGTCAAATGAGAAAGTGAACACTGGCAATAAACACCATGAACCACAGACCTTTACCGACCTGTGAAAGTGAACATTACCTACCCTTGTACACAACACTTACAAGCCTTTGCTAACAATGTCATCCTTATAAGGATCACAACCAACTCTCATTGGGGAAACTCATCCATCATGCACGGCTTATCTCAAACACTATTACTTTTTCAAGCCTTCCCCAATTTCCAAGTCAATATTTCCATAGTTCTCAGTCCAGTAAATCTCTTATATATAAACCTTCAAGTTGTGAACTTTCAAAGATAGGAACGTACATTTGGTTCCAGCAAGGAACCAGAACCTGTGCCATCAACATCAGGCATGAGTGAAACTGCAGCTTACCCTCAGTCTCCTACTGCTGACGGTCCTTCTGCTCTGCCATCTCCACTACCTCTCTCCCCTCCAGTCAGTGTCTTTCTTGCCTGTTCGCCCTATGTCAGTCCCTGTAGGCCCGCTGTTGCACTGCACTACTACTGTATTTTTCAAGGCACTGTACTACAAGATTAAAAATGTTTTCTTGTTTGTTTTTATGTGTTATTTGAGTGAAAAATATTATATACCTATTACAGTACAGTACTATATAGCTGAATGTGTTAGTAGGGTACCTAAGCTAATTTTGTAAGACTTACAAACAAATTGGATTTACCAATGCACTTTCAGAACAGAATTTGTTTATACATAGGGGCCTTACTGTACAATTTTATACTGCTAATCATCCCTTCCCTTGTATTTCATTTTCTGTCCTGAGTGGTCATCTCATTCAAGATGTATCTAAATGGCATTCTTAGTTTCTCTTCCATCACTTACTGCACACATTCAGCAATAATTAATCCTGTGTTTCTGACCTTCTTGGCATTTCATGCCCCTCTCCCCATCGCCCCTACTATTGCCTACATCTCTGTTGCCTGTCACTTGGATAACTGAAATAGCAATCTTTTTTTTTCCTTAGGAGTAAAATTTTAATTGAGAATAAAATAATGTGTACATAGGAATAAGAATCTTAAAAAAACTACCAGAAAAAATGAGTTTACAAGGTTGTAGGATACAAAGTCAACCTACAAAGTTATGTTGTATTTTTATATCCTAGCAACAAACAGTTGAGAATTTTTTTTTAATGTTTAAAATAGCATGCAATAGCCATCTTAACACATCCGTCAAGCTCTGGTCTTAGCTCCACTCAACTCTTCATTGTGCTACCAGAAAAATGTTTTTCTTTTAAATCAAATACAGTCATGTCACTGTTTATATCTTTCGGTAGCTCTCCACTGCCCTTGGGGTGAAACTCAAATGTGCTGTACCTCTTGTATAACACAGCCGCGCTATCTTTTGATGGTCTAGCCTCATTTCTCTCTACTCTAATCTAGTCATACAGAATTCTCTAAAATTTTCTAAATGCATTAAATTTTTTCATGGTTCATCCTTTCTACTGCCTGAATTCTCCCACCCACATGCTGCCACAGCTGACCCACACCCGTCATCTGAATATCCTTATCCTCTTCTTTAAGATTTTATTCAGGCATCATCTTCTCCATAAAAATTGCTTTGACCTCCTTCGATGTCCAACTATGTTTTATAGTGCTCTGGACATAATGCATAAAAGGAAACCAGAATATATAATTCCAAAATTTGACCCCTTAACATAATATGGTCATAAGCTGGAGGCAATCAACAAGCAGTAAACACAGAAAAAAAATCTTTCTTTTCTGTCTATGGACAGAATATAAATACTTCTCTTTCTAGAGGCAGACTTTTATCAGCCCAGAGGAATCTACAAACTAACCTTGTTAAACTAACACTCATCATGACCTAGTCTTAGTTGGACTATCCCTAGGTCAAACCCCTTTGTCTTATCAATTCTTCACAAATTTGTTCTTTCTTTGTCTCAAAGTTATAGCTTTACACTCTGATCACTTTTTAGAATCTTCAGTCTCTTGTGAAGACTCTCATATACATGTTAAAATTCAGTTTTTATACTTTTCTTCTGTCAATCTGTCTTTAATAACTTAATTTTCAGACATAGCCAGGTTCCCTAAGAGGGTAATGGAAAGCTTTTTCCCCAATTACAATGCAAAAACTAAGTGAATTTCCTATATACTTACTATTATTTTATCTGTCTCCCCATTGCTTCCCTGGTAGCTCAGCTGATAAAGAATCCACCTGCAATGTGGGAGATGTGAGTTTAATCCCTGGGTTGGGAAGATCCCCTGGAGAAGGGAATGGCTACCCACTCCAGTATGCTGGCCTGGAGAATTCCATGGACTGTATAGTCCATGGAGTCGCAAAGAGTCGGACATGACTGAGCAACTTTCACTTTCACTGTCCCCATTGGACTGTGAGTTCCTTATCAGATAAAGAAATACATGAATGAGATCTGTACCATATTCCACTCCTTACCATAAACCAGGGTGGGTTTTGTTAGGAGAGACTGCTCTGAAACTATTACTTTCCTTCTGAAGTACCTGGGCCCATGGCCTAGTTTCTGGGTAATTAGCCTAGTTTATTACAGATTATGGGGCTTCCCAGGTGGCTCAAGTGGTAAAGAATCCTCCTGCCAATTCGGGAGATGCAAGAGACTCGGATTCAATCCCTGGGTCAGGAAGATCCCCTGGAGGAGGAAATGGCAACCCACTCCAGTACTCTTGCCTGGGAAATCCCATGGACAGAGGAGCCTGGTGGGCTACAGTCCACGGGGCCGCAAAGAGTCAGACATGACCGAGCAACTGAGCACACACATTATAGACTATAAACTACTCTTCCCCTGGTTGTTGGAGACCTGGAACAGATTAATTTAAGATGCCAACATTTTACTCAAGGACTTTATGGTCTAAATCCAGTTGGAGGGATGATAAAATAATTTAATTCAGTGAAACAATTAGCTTCAGTCACTAATTAGGTGTTTTCAAATCAAACTGTTATTTCTGCCAAATATAAAACTGTCCAATTTCACAGAATCAAATTCTTGACCAGTTGGTCCAATGCCTCCACACTGTTCTCAAGAAGTCAAATGACGTCCTCTCATGCATGGACTGAGTAGATGGAAAACTACCCAGTGTGTGATGATGGGCAAGGAAAGGCCTAGGAGGGAGGTCCCTCCAAAACTCCACCCAGGAAAATCTCTTCCCTTTAGAGAATTTTTGATACCAACTTTGCTAACTCATTCCTTTTGCTACAGCAAATCAAATTCCTGCAATTGATCCAGAACACAGATGCCGTGTAGTGGTTTGGTATGATGTCAAGTCTACTTGTTTCTGACAAAAATGAAGTTATTTTTCAGAGTGAAGTTATTTCTAAGAATGAAGCTGTTTTGATATAAAGGTGAAACTGTGTGTCAGGATGTCATCATCCAAATCTGTGGCTGCCAGTAACCACTTAGGAGCTCAGCTGGACACTTATCGACAAGAACATGAAGAAGCAACTGTGGTGGGGATGTTTAGACTATAAATCCTCAGAGTTGATAAGGACTGTAGAATAGTGTTCCATCTGGGCAAGGTGACCCTTTGCTGATCTCTAATGACCCTGAGGCATTAGCTCCTTCCATGGTAAAGGTGATTCTTTTACTAGCAGTCATGAAAGCTGTGCCAAGGCCCCTAGGAGATCATCTAGCCTGTCAACAGTGATGCCACTGTTCCCTAGCAACGAGCTCTAACAACAGGTGAGTTTTGCTTTTGTGCTGACAGCTGGATACCAGTTCTCAGTTGACTAAACCACCTCCCCTGAGAACCAACTGGTTGGTTTTGTACACCTCAACTGAATTTTGACTTTATTGCTTTCATCTCCCCTTGCCTGGAACTGGAGTGTAATTAATCTATCTTTGGCTCAAAATGTTATTTCTTGATGGCTTAAGAGCCATTATCCTACCTGTTACTTGCTTGTGAAATTATTGTAATTCCCACAGTGAACCTGTATTAAATAAAATTGGCAAGGACAATCTTTGTCTGTGAGCATCAACTGCCTCAAACAAAGCAAGGGGTCAGAAAACTTTTTCTTAAAGAGCTTGGTAATAAATAACTTGTTTTGTGGGCCAGAAACAAAACTGAGGCTATTAAACAAGTACTAATATAGCCATTTAAAATGTAATAGATCAGTTAAAAATGTATAAAATCCATCCACAGTTTGCAAGTTATATGGCTGGATTTGGCCTGTGGGCTGTAGTTTGCCAACCCATGTGCTAGAGTGTTGTCTGTTCTCCCCATGATAGCTCTTGGGATATCTGAAGATAGCACTCATGCAAGCACACCCCCAAACACTGCCCAAACCCAATTCCCAGACATTGCAATGGCTTCTTTATCCCTTCCCTTTCAAGGTCTCCAGACCTCTCGCCCATAGTATGAGTTATAATGAGTTACCTATCCTGGCACTCTGGCCCTTGTTTGTGTCACGTAAATTTTTGCCAGGAGCACTTATTCAGAATCCATATTTCTATTTAGCACATCCTTCTGTTTTCCCCTCTTAGCTCTGCTTCACATAGTAAGGTCCTACTCATCATTTAAATCTCAGTGTAAAATTCCTCAAAGCAGTCTCCTCTTATCACCATATTCCCAAATCATATACTCCTTCCCCACCTTCCCTATGTTGCATGTTCAGTCATGTCCAACTCTTTGCAATGTTATGGACTTTAACCTGCCAGTCTCCTCTGTCCATGGATTCTCCAGGCAAGCATACTGGAGTGGGTTGCCCTTTCCTCCTCCAGGGGATCATCCCAACCCAGGATCAACCCACATCTCCTCTGTCTCCTGAGTTGGGAGGCTATTCTTTACTACTGCACCACCTGGGAAAGCCTATATTTCAGTGCCTTTGTTTTCTTCATAGCATGTATCCTGATTTGTAATTATTTTCTTAATTTGCCTTTTTGTTTGGAGGATTTTTGTGTTTGTTTCCTCTCCCAACAAGATGAAGTATAAATGTAAGACATCTAGGTTAAATTCTAGTTCTACCCTTGATGGAGTAGATGATATCAGATTTAATCTGTCCTATAAAACTGAACAAAACGGATACAAAATTGTTTTCATGTGTTGGACAGTTACTAATGCAGGGTAATCAGAAGAGAATCACTTGGGAGAAAAGCTTCCCACTCACACCAGCTTTCTTCTTGAGGGCATTTTCCAAATGGTGACACAGAGAAATAGTTTTGCTGGGTTGAGGAAAAAGATCAGAGTTCATTGCTGCTGAGATTACTGGGATTGGAGGTGCAGAGAAAGCAGAGGGCAGCAGAGAAGGAATCTCAAAGACCTACGTAAAAATCCCCCTCTTGTGTCTGGGGAAGTGACTATGAGCAATAATGATGAGGACAAACTGTTTTTTGTAGACATAAAATGTATTGAAGTTTATCCACTTCTTGATATTTATCCAAAATAACTGAAAGCAGGATCTGGAAGAGATATGTATATACCCATATTCAATGCAGCATGATGCATAAAAGCCAAGAGGTGGAAGCAAGGCAAATGTTGTCAATAGACGACTGAATAAGAAAACATGGTCTATACACACAATGAAATGTTATTTGGCCTTAAAAGGGAAAGAAATTCTGATATACACTGCTACATGGATGAATCTTGAGAACATTAAGCTATGTGAAATAAGCTAGTACAGAAAAATAAATACTGTATGATTCCACTTAGATCTAATATAGTCAAACTTAATAGAGATCCAAGGATTGTAGCTACCAGGGGCTGAGGGAGTTGGTCTATCAGGACAGTTTAGGTTTTTCAAGATAAAAATATTCTAGAGATTCAGTAAACATAGCTAACACCACTGAATTATACATTTAACTATTTAGATAGCAAATGTTTTATTTTCTGTGGCATCTACCACAATTAAAAACAAGAAGATAAAAATTTTTTAAAATCATTGCATTTACAAATTGTATACACACATCTCACCTCACTAACCCTTATAACAATCAATGCAGAGGAGGTGAAATGAGGAAAGGAAGGTTCATAAAAGTTTTAACGGGCAATGGAAGACATATTTGCAGTCAATAGAAAGGCCATAGGGCCTCCAAGGTGGTACTAGTGGTAAAGAATCCATCTGCCAATGAAGGAAACACAAGAGACATAAGTTTGATCCCTGGGTTGGGAAGATCCCCTGGAGGAGGGAATGGCAATCCACTCCAGTATTCTTGCCTGATAATCAACACAGAGGAGCCTGGTAGGCTACAGACCATGGGGTTGCAAAAAGTTGGACATTACTAAGTGACTCAAAAGGGCTAGAACTTTTTAGAAGGTGATGAGATTAAAATAACTTATTTATAAATAGATCATATATATATATAACTATAATGATTTTGACTAACATTTATTGCCCATCCCCTCTACGCAGATACCATGCTAAGCCCTTTCCATCAAAGACTTCTTTTCAACAGCACATCTGCTCTAAGAGTATTATTAATAACCATGTTCCACCCTCACGGCCAGAGCCTCCCCCTCTGATGTTTCTTCATGGTAACCCGAGTTCATATTTTATTTGTGCTTCCTTGGAACTGAGACTGTCAGTAACCGGAATCATTAACACCATTTCTTTAGTTTATTTGTCTGGATGGGAGAAGTAAATCTGTTTCCTAGCAACTCTGTCTCCTGCTCCCTCAATTTCCCCTCCTCATTATCTTCCCCATGATCAACTACAAATTAGCCAAATTATGGGCAGGTTTTAGACTTCCCAGAAACAGAAGGGGCACTTGCAAACATTTGTTCTCTTGGCATAAAGTGGCTCTGAGGACCCATGCTTGCTGAGGACAAGGCAGGAGAATGGAAATGGCCATTCATCTTAATGTGCCTGTGAATTTCGGAGCCAGGCCTCCCAGGATAGTCACTTAAATGCAATCTTTTGACCATTTCATGTAAAAACTAATGTTAACCCCAAGAGGAGTCATCATTTTGGTTAAAAGGGGATCCCTATGACAGTAATTGCCAATATGGTAATTTTACTCTGAGCTCTAATGTGAAATCTTGAAATGACTCCCCACCCCCAATGCTACACTTAATATCCTGAGAATCAGACAACTATTCCAACTGACCTGGCACATACTCTTGTGGAAACATGAAAAAATGACCCCTACTCAAAATGTAGAATGCTATTAGGGACTCAAGTAGCCCAGATCCTCTTCAAGCTCAGGCCTTTCCAATCATTAATAATCTATATGGGGACAATTTTTCCCAAAAGTAGTCCTTTCTGGAGTTATTTCCTAAGATGTTCCAACTAAGATAATTTCAGAACTGCTTCAGGAACCACGGTTAATCCTGGGTGATATGGACTGTTAGTTTACTTTCGTTTATTTATTCAGCCCATATTTTTAAGCACCTACCATGTACCAGAAACTGTTCTAAACGCTGGGGATGTGGTAGAAAACAAGCCAAAATCCCTGCGCTAGGTTTTATGAATGGGTCTCTTCTTTAAGACCCATAAGAGCAAGAGTATACTTCCCTGCCTACGTGAAGTAAGGGCTTGATGTAGCCAATGAAATATGAGCTATACTGATGTGTGTCAGTTTAGGGTGCAAGCTTTAAAAACCAAGATATTCTTGCCATGTTCTCCCTTCCCTCTGCCTCAGCAACTAGCCTAGGTCCTGGAGTTAGAAAACTTCATAGGAGAACCCTCAGGAGACCCAGTATAGATATACAACATCAGCAAAAAACAAACCTTTGTCACTGTATGTAACTGAAAAATATTGCATTAAAATATAATTTTTGTGATTGATAGAGCCCATTTGCTAGGGACACATGTATTCAGCATTCAATCTCTTAAGATATCTACGTGAGTTCTCCTAGCCTGATCATATGGCATGAAAGCTACCAGTCACCCAAGACAAACCCTGTTTCTCTGATATAAAAGAATGTTGGCCTGTATTTCTTTAAAGGCAGCAAAAAGATAAAAAGAAAGGAATCCTAGACTAGAAGTACGCAAATCTAGGCTCCTGCTGCTGTAGGCTACCTCAGAATCTACTGTGTGCAGGCGACTGAGGGCCTCATAAGTCTGAGGTCTCTGAACTTGACCCAACATTAGATTCACCATTTGATCTTGTCAAAACAATTCTCTCAGCAGATCACTAGATCTGGGCAGGTGCCCTGAGATTAATCTCCCCAGGTGATTCTGATGCATCATGTAGCTTTTACTGTCATTGCTCTGAGTCATAAGCCTGCTCATAACACATGTAATGGTGGCCTACCCACATGAGACAACCTCTATGTTGCTTCCTGATTGGCATACCTACTCGCATTCCATTCTAAGCCTAAGCTTACTGAACTGGAACTTTGATCACACACATGCCAGTATCTTTCTTCTGGTAACTGAGACCTGTCACCCAAACTACCAGCCACTGGTTTGAGTCCTGCTTAATGCAGATGACAGAGGACAGACACATGACACCTCTGTGATTAAAGAAAGTGTGACACCACTGGTTAAAAAAGAAGCCCTGCTGGAACTCTATTCAATGTTATATGGTAGCCTGGATGGGAGTAGATCCTGGGGGAGAAAGGATATACGTACATCTATGGCTAAATCACTTTTCTGTCCACCTGAAACAATCACAACATTGTTAATTGGCTATACCCTGATACAAAATAAAAAGGCTTTTGTTTTTTTAAAAGAAGAAGCTCTACTGAGATTCACTGTGGGGTGTAATGTTAGGAGACCAGCAAAAGGCCACATTCTCTTCTCGAGAATTCCCTCCCAACCTCTGTTGTTCAGTTCGGTCACTCAGTCATGTCCGACTGTTTGCAACCCCATGGACTGCAGCATGCCAGGCTTCCCTGTCCATCACCAACTCTCAGAGCTTACTCCAACTCATGTCCATCAAGCTGGTGATGCCATCCAACCATCTCATCCTCTGTCGTCCCCTTCTTCTCCTGCCTTCAATCTTTCCTAGCATCAGGATCTTTACCAATGATTCAGTTCTTCACGTCAGGTGGCCAAAGTACTGGAGCTTCAGCTTCAGCATCAGTCCTTCCAGGGAATATTCAGGACTGATTTCCTTTAGGATTGACTGGTTGGATCTCCTTGCAGTCCAAGGGATTCTCAAGAGTCTTCTCCAACACCACAGTTCAAAAGCTTCAATTCTTCGGTGCTCAGCTTCCTTTATAGTCCAACTCTCACATCCATACATGACTACCAGAAAAATCATAGCTTTGACTGGACAGACATTTGTTGGCAAAGTAATGTCTCTGCTTTTTAATATGCCATCTAGGTTGGTCACAGCTTTTCTCCCAAGGAGTAAGTGTCTTTTAATTTCATGGCTGCAGTCACCATCTGCAGTGATTTTGGAGCCCCCCAAAATAAGGGCACCCCACTCCAGTACTCTTTCCTGGAAAATCCCATGGACAGAGGAGCCTGGTAGGCTGCAGTCCATGGGTCGCAAAGAGTCGGACATGACTGAGTGACTTCACTTTCACTTTTCACTGTCATGCATTAGAAAAGGAAATGGCAACCCACTCCAGTGTTCTTGCCTGGAGAATCCCAGGGACAGTGGAGCCTGATGGGCTGCCGTCTATGGGGTTGCAAAGAGTCGGACACGACTGAAGTGACTTAGCAGCAAAATAAAGTCTGACACTGTTTCCACTGTTTCCCCATCTATTTGCCATGAAGTGATGGGACCGGATGCCATGATCTTTGTTTTCTGAATGTTGAGCTTTAAGCCTACTTTTTCACTCTCCTCTTTCACTTTCATAAAAAAGGCTCTTTAGTTCTTCACTTTCTGTAATAAGGGTGGTGTCATCTGCATATCTGAGGTTATTGATATTTCTCCCGGCAATCTTGATTCCAGCTTGTGCTTTATCCAGCCCAGTATTTCACATGATGTGCTCTGCATATAAGTTAAATAAGCAGGGTGACAATATACTGCCTTGACATACTCCTTTTTCTATTTGGAACCAGTCTGTTGTTCCATGTCCAGCTGTAACTGTTGCTCCTTTACCTGCCTACAGATTTCTCAGGAGGCAGGTGAGGTGGTCTGGTATTCCCATCTCTTTCAGAATTTTCCACAGTTTGTTGTGATCCACACACAAAGGCTTTGGCATAGTCAATAAAGCAGAACTAGATGTTTTTCTGGAACTCTCTTGCTTTTACAATGATCAGATGTTGGCAATTGAGCCAGACATCCTGGAATGTGAAGTCAAGTGGGCCTTAGGAAGCATCACTACAAAGCTAGTGGAGGTGATGGAATTCCAATTGAGCTATTTCGAACCCTAAAAGATGATGCTGTTAATGTGTTGCACTCGATATGCCAGCAAATTTGGAAAACTCAGCACTGGCCACAGGACTGGAAAGGGTCAGTTTTCATCCCAATCCCAAAGAAAGGCAATGCCAAAGAATGTTAAAGCTACCTCACAATTGCACACATCTCACACTAACAAAGTAATGCTGAAAATTCTCCAAGCCAGTCTTCAACAGTACATGAACTGTGAACTTCCAGATGTTCAAGCTGGATTTAGAAAAGGCAGAGGAACCAGAAATCAAATTGTCAACATCCACTGGATCATGGAAAAAAACCTCTGTTGAGGAGTAAATAAAAGTAGCTGTGTTTTACCATATGATCCACTACAAGTCATAGACAATTGTACAACCTAACACACACAAAAAAGGCAACACAAGGGAAGCCAAGCCTCTAAATGGCTAGCAAATCATGAGTGTTCTTCCTTGAGAATTTGAGTAAAGAAAAGAACAAAATAACTCTATAATCAGACACAAGTATATGTTTAAACTAAAAGGTCATGTGGAGACATGGAGTAATAATGGGGTGGTCATTTTCAGCCACATTCTTACTGACAAGTTGTCTTAGAAAGCTGTATTATAGAGAGAAACCAATCCACATTTTTAAATGCAACCAGAGAGAGAAAAATGAACAGAAGAGGAAACTCAATCATTAGGACCTTTTCTAAGGTCCTAATTTACCTAAGCTAAGCATGTACCTTTCTGAAGCAAAGTACAGTTGACTCTTGAACAACCCGGAGATGGAGGCACACAGTTGAAAATCTATGTATAACTTTACAGTCAGCCTTTTGTACCTGTTGTTCTGTATCCACAGATTCAACCTACAGAGGACAGTGTAGCACTGTTCTATGCATTTAGTAAAAAAACATGAATATAAGACAATCCATATAGTTCACAGTTGTGTTGTCCAAGGGTCAAAGTATATAGTTATGTTTCATTTTTATGAAATGCCCACGTCAGCTTTCAAAACTCTCCTTTACTCACGCCAGCCTGAATGGGAACAGTTATTCACAAATAAAAAGATTTGCCTATGCTGAATTCCCTTCAAGTGGTGAACATTGGTCTTACTCTGGCCCAAAGCTGTTTCCTGGGTATGACAAAATAGACTATTTCCCACACTTATTTCCCACCATGTTTTCCCACCAGCCTGGCCACTAAAGTCCTAGCATTACTCTCCGCTGAGTCAATCTTAATTATGTAAATATCTTTCCAGCTTTCTGGATCCATAATTGACAAATAAAATTGCAATATGTTTAAAGTATACAACATGATGATTTGATATGTGTAAACATTATGAAAGGATTCATACTATCTAGCTAATTAACATATCCATCACCTCGCATATTTTTTGATGAGAACGCATGCTCTACTCTGTTAGCAAAATTCAGTTATACAATACAGGGTTTTTCCCTGATGTTTTCTTATAAATTTTTATGTGCCTTGATTTAAGAAAATTTATTTAAATGTTATTTATTTAAGCACTGCAACTTGTAATAATTGATGAGGGTAAATTTGCTTTTCTAAATCAACTCTTCACATTTAGAGCACTCTCCTTTCACAAATAGGCATATATTTCAAATATTAAAAATGGCCCAGAAAAATTTAGAGGGAGAGGAAGAAAAGACAACAGTTCTAACTGAAGAATATCTTAGTGACCCATGAATATCAGTAGGAAAGCAGGATTTTATTTGCATAGATTGCCAGGACATGCCGCTTATTAGTGACAGGCAAGCCACAGTGCCTATGAGTCATCTCCAGAGACTCTGGAATGAGTTTATCTGACTTAAACCTCATTCAAACACACTCAAGACAATCCCCAGAAAATGATATCACAGCATTATTGTTTCCAGGAATCAAGTCTTACTGCAAGCTGGTTACATTTGTCTCCTCTTTGCACAACACAGATATCATAACGCTAAGAGCCCTCCCTGGCTGCCTCCACATCTTCACATCTTTTTTTTTTTTTCTTTCAGTTTTGTTTAGATGTAACTGAAATAAAGCCCTATATAAGTTTACGGTATACAGTATAATGATTTGACTTCATACCGTGATGAAGTAACTACCACTATAAGGTTAGTTAACACCATCATCTCTGAGCTTACACTTCTTACTCTCCCTCAGCTATATCTCTCCTCCCCGCCTCCGCTATCCTCTCAGTTCAGTTCAGTTCAGTTCAGTCGCTCAGTTGTGTCCGACTCCTTGCGACCCCATGAATCACAGCACGCCAGGCCTCCCTGTCCATCACCAACTCCCGGAGTTCACTCAAACTCGTCCATCAACTCGGTGATGCCATCCAGCCATCTCATCCTCTGTTGTCCCCTTCTCCTCCTGCCCCCAGTTACTCCCAGCATGAGGGTCTTTTCCAATGAGTCAACTCTTCGCATGAGGTGGCCAAAGTACTGGAGCTTCAGCTTTAGCATCATTCCTTCCAAAGAACACCCAGGGCTGATCTCCTTTAGAATGGACTGGTTGGATCTCCTTGCAGTCCAGGGGATTCTCATGAGTCTTCTCCAATACCACAGTTCAAAAGCATCAATTCTTAGGCGCTCGGCTTTCTTCTGCTGCTGCTGCTGCTAAGTCGCTTCAGTCCTGTCCGACTCTGTGCGATCCCAGAGATGGCAGCCCACCAGGCTCCCCTGTCCCTGGGATTCTCCAGGCAAGAACACTGGAGTGGGTTGCCATTTCCTTCTCCAATGCATGAAAGTGAAAAGTGAAAGTGAAGTCACTCAGTCGTGTCTGACTCTTAGCGACCTCATGGACTGCAGCCTACCAGGCTCCTCTGTCTGTGGGATTTTCCAGGCAAGAGTACTGGAGTGGGGTGCCATTGCCTTCTCCGAGCTTTCCTCTAGCTTTCCTCTAGCAACCACCTATTTGTTCTCTGTATCTATGAGTCTGTTTTTCTTTAGTTATGTTTGCTTGTTTTGCTGTTTAGATTTCACATATAAGTGAATCATTTTAATGTACCAATTCCTTCTTTTTACTGGAATGCAACTGGTAGGACCCAAGAGACTCACTGTGAAAAGAAAACTGAATTCTCTACCAGATTCACCAGTGTTTGCTGAGCAAAACTCTCCTCATTACTTCTTTCTTTTTTAGAATTAGAAAGAAAAAAACATGAATTTATTGGAAGACTGGTGTTAACAGTACATTTAGTTACTCATCTATAGGAATTCATAATGGATGTTCAATATAATTAACATATTATTAGTGATTATATTTTTGTTAAATTTCTACATGAGAATTCTAGAAAAAAAAATTTAAAAATATTTATTATAGCATAGTGGTTAAGAATGAGTCAGTTGCCTGGGTTTAAACCAGGGCTAAATCACATACCAGTTGTTGTTATTCACAGACAAGACATCAACCTTCCAAGGTTTAGTTTCCTTGCCTTTAAAATGGGAATAAAAATAGAAATAACCTCGCAAGATCATTGTATAAGTTAAATGATATAACTCATGTGTGATGATTAATTTTGTATGTCACCATGACTGGACAATGGTGGTCATTGGGGTGATACACTATCACCCCAAACCCAGATAAACTATCTGGGTTTATCAAATGTTATTCTGGGTATGTGTTTTAGAATGTTTTTGGATGAGATTCATAATTGAATCAATGGACTGAGTAAAGCAGATTGCTTGATCAGCTGAAAGCCTCATCCTTCAGAAGACTGACACTCCTCCAAATAAGAGGGAATTCTTATCCAAAAAAAAAAAAAACTTATGTATATTTGTTGTTGATTCTGTTTCTCTAGAGAATCCTAACTAGTACAATACATAAAGCATTTAGCACAATGTCAGATTCATAGTAAGCAAGTGATGAAAGTATAGCTATTATTATAAATAACAGGCTATACTGGGCAATGGAGAAGGCAACCACTGAGATGACTCAAACATTTGCCTTCAGGAAACTCACAGATTAATAGGAAAGACCGAGTGTGCATACTACTGAAGATTACACTCTTGCTTAAAATCTTTTAATGGCAATTTATAAGCTACAGGATAAAATGGTCAACTCCTGAGAATGGATTACAAGCCCCTTCATTATCTAGTCCTGGCAACACCTTTGCTTGCCCTCTGTGTTGATGTGGTCTCTTTCATCACACACTGAATTCCCTCTTGCTCCCTCTGCCTCTGATGATGCATCCTCTCTGTGCTCCTGAAGGACTATTCATCTGTCAAACTGCATCTCCTTTCGCATTAGTTGTTCCTCCCTATATACTCCCTTTAGCAATATTCCTTCTGCTTTAAACCATACTCTACAGTACACCACCACTGTGGATTTGCAGATTCTGTAGAGGTCCCAGCATGAGTCTAAATCACAACCCCATCTGGGATGCTGACATATTGAAGAATTCCCGAAGAGCAACCTGAGGACACAGGTTAGTGTAAAGGGCCCAGTACTCTCTGGGGAGAGCCAGACCTCACAGAAGATGGAGTCTGACACACCTGCTTGGCCCGTGAACAAAGTCTCAGGCCTGGACAGGGGGGTGCTCGTAAGTAAGTAAATATCAGAAACTGGTGCTCATCTTGTTTCTCTTTTGGTAAAAATATTAATTTCATTTGTATTTTCTCAGCCCAGACTTCCTTCTTTTAATTTCCTAGAACACAGGACAGAATAAATTTGTATGGCCAATTCAGCCCATGAAAAGTTTAAATTTATCTTCTTGAAACCAGGGTGTGGATGGTTACCTCATAGTTAGAAGCCTACATTGTGGATCCATTCACCCTCTAAAGCAGAAAAACCCCTACACCCTGGGTGTATTTAATGTAATATGAAAAAAATTTCCAACTAAAATGAAACTGGAGGATATAAAATGGAGACTCTTACTTGCCCTCAGAAGAATGGAATTTAACCAAGTGATTGATTTGCCACAAATGCTTGATTTACAGAAGATGAACAATTATCTCCTGACTTATATCTCTTTCCATCATCAAGCCAGCAAACTTCCTGCCTGGACTATAGCTGGACTTCAACCTCTTTTCACTCTTTGCCCATAAACACAGCTCATCCCAAACCCTCAACAGACTCACTTATAGCTTACTAGTCCATGTGTTTCCCAAATGGCAATTCCTCTACTATTTCCAAATAACCTTGATTCCTGGTAATCTGAGCTTGTCTTATTTAAGTTGACACTGGGCCTTCCCTGATAGCTCAATCGGTAAAAAAAAAAAAAAAAAAAAAATCCACCTGCACTGCAAGATACCCCGGTTCAACTGCTGGGGCAGGAAGATCCACTGGAGAAGGGATAGGCTACCCACTCCAGTATTCTTGGGCTTCCCTTGCAGCTCAGCTGGTAAAGAATCTGCCTGTAATGCGGGATACCTGGGTTCAATCCATGGACGGTGTAGTCCATGGAGTCGCAAAGAGTCAGACACGACTGAGCACCTTTCCCTTTCAAGTTGACACTAACATGTAGGCGAGGATGGAGAACATGACACAATAAGAGGGACAGAGTATCCTCTCCATCAGTAAAGCAAAACATGTCCCACTTTTGGGATGTAGCAAAAGCCACGCCTGATGCTTTGCTGTCCCCAGTCTCTTCCCACAGCTTCCCAACTCCCATGGCTGAGGCCATTTGCTCCACTCTGTAGGTTCAGACACACTCAAGAGACAAGAGCCAAATTCTTATCAGAAACATAATCCTTGTGCTGCATTGTGCTTAGTCACTGTGGTGTCCAACTCTTTGAGACCCCATGGACTGTAGCCCATCAAGCTCCTGTGTCCATGGGGAATCTCCAGGCAAGAATACTAGAGTAGGTTGCCATGCCCTCAGGGAATCTTTCTAACCTACGGATCTAACCTAAGTCTCCTGAATTACTGGTGGATTGTTTACCAACTGAGCCACCAGGGAAGCCCAAGAATACTGGAGTGGGTAGCCTATCCCTTCTCCAGGGGATCTTCCCAACCCAGGAATTGAACTGGGGTCTCCTGCATTGCAGGTAGATTCTTTACCAGCTGAGCTACCAGGGAAGCCCACATAATCCTTAAAAACATTCATTCTTATTTTAACTCACTACAAGTTCAATGTAAAAAATCATGGAAATTAACAGACAAGCTCAAAAAATAGTTATCTCTAATTTAATCACTCAGAACAACAGTGATATGTATTTTGTATATATCCTTCCAGTGTTATATATATACCCTTACACACAGTTTTATTATATCAAAATATTGTTGACTTGCTGTTTTCACTAACTACATAACTTGGATATTCTCTCATATCATTAAACAATCTTCCTCCTTATTTTGATGGTTTTAAAACACTTTATTGAATGGAAGTATTATAATACAGTTAACCAATCTCCTTTTTGTTGGGTGGCAAGTTCTTTCCACTTTTTTGTTATTCCAAATAAGCACACAATTAATGTTCTTGAGTCATAATGAGTCATAATCCTTCTAAGCCTTAGGTATTTCCTGATTAAATACTTGGAGGTGGAAATTTTGGATCAAAAGTCATGCACATTCTTAAGAATTTTGGAGCGGATTTGTGAATAGTCTCATAGCAGGGTACCTGAGGCAGAGTATATTCCTCTGACAGTACATGAAACTGATTCAGAAGGAATTAAGGAGTCACTGGCACCCCACTCCAGTACTCTTGCTTGGAAAATCCCATGGACAGAGGAGCCTGGTAGGCTGCAGTCCATGGGGTTGCTAAGAGTCGGACACAACTGAGCGACTTCACTTTCACTTTTCACTTTCATGCATTGGAGAAGGAAATGGCAACCCACTCCAGTGTTCTTGCCTGGAGAACCCCAGGGACGGGGAAGCCTGGTGGGCTGCCATCTATGGGGTCACACAGAGTCAGAAATGACTGAAGTGACTTAGCAGCAGCAGCAGCAAGCTAATAGAGAGGGGGCTTTCCTGGTGGCTGAGTGGTAAAGAATCTGCCTGCCAATGTAGAGGACATGGGTTTGATCCCTGGGTAGGGAAGATCCCCTGGAGAGGGAAATGGCACCTCACTCCAGTATTTTTGCCTGGGAAATCCCATGGACAGAGGAGCCTGGTGGGCTACAGTTTATGGGAGCCTAAGAGTCTTACAGGAATGAGTGACTAAACAACAACAAAGCTAATAGAGAGATAAAACAGCAGCCAGCTAGCCAGTCACACGTATGACAAATATTTATTGACTGGATGCCCTACACATGTTGAAGGAACAGAGTAGTAAGAAGGACAGACAACCCCTGCCCTCCCTGTACTCACAATCCAGCAGTGAAATAGACCAACAATGAAAAAATTTATTCCTTTTGCCTCAATACTGCTTCCACTCTGACAGTATGTCTCATTTTAAATGCAAGGTTCCTGCTTTATTGCTGGGACAAGCATGCTGGAGAGTGGGTCTCTTTTTTCCTACATCAGGAGCCATGTCTTGCTCTCATGAGTTCTCTTGGAGATGCTACAGGATCCCGGACCAGCCGCCAACCCCAATGAGAACACTCCCGCCCCCGTCTATGCAAATTGCCTGTGCCAGACTCCAACTGCACAGCACTCCTTTTCTGGGAAAGTAATAAAAATCATGGCCACTTTGGGCTTTACTCACTCTGTTCCAGGCCCCATGCTGCTGCTGTTCCTGCTAAGTCACTTCGTGTCCGACTCTGTGTGACCCCATGGATGGCAGCCCACCAGGCTCCACCGTCCCTGGATTCGCCAGGCAAGAACACTGGAGTGGGTTGCCATTTCCTTCTCCAATGCATGAAAGTGAAAAGTGAAAGTGAAGTCGCTCAGTTGTGTCTGACTCTTAGGGATCCCAGGGACTGCAGCCTACCAGGCACCTTCGTCCATGGGATTTTCCAGGCAAGAGTACTGGAGTGGAGTGCCATTGCCTTCTCCGTCCAGGCCCTATAAGAGGCATTTAATATAAATTATTTCATCTAAACAACAATGCTATGAGAGTTACTATTGCTATTTCATTTTATGAACCAGGAACAGGAGATTCAGAGAGTTTTTAACTTGCCTATTATGAGACAACAGAGCTGGGATCCAGACTGAAATCTCTCTTACCTGCATTTCTCGGCACTGTTTACCCAGGTCTCTATCTATGCCCTTCCTTCAATGCCTTGTCCTGCCAGGTGAGACATTCCCTGATCATCTATTTCTAGGTCCATCTCCAAATGCCTATCATACCCAATGGCAGCTGTGGCCTGGCACTCTTCAAACTCTACTCTAAAAATGTATCAGACTTCCCTGGGAAAATGCAGTGATCTCCACTGCTAACAATTCCCAAGTATGGACCAAAGATGACCTGCTGCAGAAACAAGGGAGTACCTTGTTTAAATGAATAAGCAAAATGCTACATGTGCATACAAATGAAATATTACTCAGCCATGAAAAGGAATATGATACTAGGACATGATACAACATGGACGAACCTCAAAGCACTATACAAAGTGAAATATGCCAGATGCAACAAGATAAATACTGGATGATTTCCTCTATATGAAATACCTAGATCAGCTAGATCCACAGGGACAGAAAGTAAACTGATGATTGCCAAAGGCTGGGGAGGACTGTGGACTGGGAGTGAGTGCCTAATGGATGTGGGATCTCCCTGGGGGTGATAAAAATGTTTTAGAACTACATAGAGGTAATAGTTGCACAAAATCATGAGTGTACTAAATGGCACCAGATTATTCACCTTAGGGTAGTTAAATTTATGCCATCTGACATTCACTTCAATTTAAAAAGAAGGAGGGACGTGACAACCTGCTAAATCTAAATATTTGGGCCCAGAAATGTCCTTTTATACAAGCTCCCATGTGATACTGGTGCACATTGTCATTTGGAAAACATTCCTAAAAATCTACCTGCATGGCTACATAGGACAATCTTCCCAAAGAAGCCAAAAATAAAGTTTTTTTCAAAGCTTGGTTTTAAGACAATGAATCCTCAAGCAAAAGCTAACCAGCACAAAAACCTCTAAAGTGAGGGGGCATCAGTGATCTGCCTGATGCCATCATTTCCAGTTAGCAAGGAATTCAAAGCATTTACCCAGACCATGTACATATGTCTGGCCCAGTCCCTGAAGTGGGTAAAATGAGGACATAAAGCAGGGTTTAAGGAAGGAAGGGTGACACATGTGAAGAAGGAGAGTCGTGAAGCCACAGCAATGGGATCTTGGCTAATCAACCTGACCAGGCAAAGTAATGGCATCGCTCCTACATAATCCTGAATGAAAGCAAATGGAATCAATGAGCTGAAAAGCATGGATTCAATAAAGCTATTAAGTCAAGGCAAATCCTTTTGAGGCAAAGTAATTCCTCTGCAGCTGTCTCCTGTTGCTCCCAAGATGCAATACTCTCCTGGCAAGGGATTTGGGAGGCACTGCTCCCAACAAAGGGTTTGTCATCATTTGTCTCCTGCCACCCAATATATCCCAATGGAAGGGGTCTTCTTGGCTTTGGCTGTCTTCCATCAGTACATTGTTCTTGCTTTTGCCCCTAAGGCAATTGCTATTTGTTTCAAGGGAAACCGCTTAATCTCACCTGCTAACACCTAACAAGGGGCCAGGCCTCTTGACAGGTAATACTGCTGTTGGCACCCTTCTCAAGGAAATATATTGTTACCATGTGTTCCTTTGCTCATGAACACAGCAAGGAGACTTACTGTGTGATTGGTGTTGCATTAAGGATATCTAATGTATTTGTCTTAACAGAGCCTGCAATGACCCTATGAGATAGTGAGAGTGTCAATTCCAAGGCAGATTGATAAGAAGTCCAGGGGTCCCCAAGGAGAGAGGGGTCTGGAGTTCTCAAGGAGGAGGAAAGGACAAAGTTTTTTGTCCCTCTACATTCCTTAGGATTATGTAACAATAATGTATCCCGCTTGAGGACAGTCTCTGGAAAAAAACCTTCTGGCTAATCCTGTTATCTTAAGGTGTAAATTATGGGAATAGGTCTAGTGAGGTCTTTACAACCTCCAGACATTCTTTTGATTCACTGTAATTAATTAGAGAGTATATAACTCCATGGCTGACACTAGCAAGGGGGTACTCTTTCTACCCCTTTATGATGCCTATGTCAGAAGCTTTCTCTATCTCCTTTATACTTTAATAAAACTTTATTACACAAAAGCTCTGAGTGATCAAGTCTCATCTCTGGCCCTGGATTAAAATCTTCTCCTCCGGAGGCCAAGAATCCCGGCGTCTTTGCATGGTTCAGCAACAACCTTTCAATAGGCACTACTGTGTCCACTGAGTGGATGAGGGAACCAAGTCTTGAATGGCTTAGTAGCTGTTCAGTGTCTCAAGTCCCCAAAACCTACCTCAGGACTACCATGTTATACAGTCTCCATATACTTCTTCAAAGGAAACCCTCCAAGATTCCAGGACATGACAGTTCCACCTCACCTACCACCCACCAGAGTCAGAGAGGATGTCTGAGAGCATGAGACACACAAGGAGGCGTGAACATCCTCCCAAATATAAAATCTATGTTCTGAGGGACACCCACCAACAGACGTCCCCAGTTCCCTGCTCTCTCACCGGCAGAAATTCTCATTAGCACTGACCAGGCAGGAGAGAGGAGGGAGATATTTCAGATGAGCAGGTACTAAGGATGAGTAACCTAGACTGGCTGCAAGGAGAACACTCATGCAATACAGAGAGGGTAAACTCAAGCTATGCTTTTGAGTTGGGCAAGCTGGGACCTAATTCCCAGTTCTGCCTTTCATTTATACGACCTCTGGCAGTTTTGGCCTTGCAGAGAATCCACATTCCCACCTGTAAATTGAAGATGTGCACCTCACTGGGCAGCTAGGGAAAGTGAAGGGGTTTCCACCAGAGTATCTAGCGTGTGCCTGCCTCAGAATGAATTCTTAAGTGCTAGCTGCCAGTATCATTCCCAAGACCAGACCACTGCCAGGCCAACACAACATAACACCATAACACACACACACACACACACACACACACACACACACACACACACACACACACACACACACACAGCCTTAGGCCTGTCTGGCAAATTTAGAGTCTGGTCTCAAAGAGACCTGACTGTTCTTTCCCACTAACCTGTGTGCCCCTGGCTATTTAAACTCTCTGACCTGAGTTTACTCAGCAGGTAAACAGGCATAACACTATTGTACACCTTCTAGGTTTGTGGTCTAGAATATTAAAACGAAAAAGATTTTAGTGATTTAGTGATAGCCTGGTTCCATATTTTATAGGTGAAGATCAACCATTGTAATGCCCTCTTTGCCCAGAGTTTTGGACTCCACTCTTTTTCTGCCCCAGCATGGCAAAATATGTTGATTGGGAATTAATGTGGTGTTTTAAAACTGTGCAGGGCACAAGGCCAGAGCAGAGCGCAGCAGCCAAGACTCCCTGCTCAAGGCACTTGGAGTCTCTAGCCACTAGGGGCCGCTGGTAAGCCATAGAAAACTGAAAGGATGCCTACCTGGTAGGTTTTCAAAACCGGTTTCTTATTTAAAGGCCTGTATGGACTAGCACCCCACTCCAGTACTCTTGTCTGAAAAATCCTATAGACAGAGGAGGCTGGTGAGCTACAGTCCAAAGGGCCACAAAGAGTCAGACATGACTGAGCAACTGAGCACGCACACACACACACATGGACTATCAGAAATCCAGCTCAAAGTCCTTGCTTTATTTTCTAGACGGGAGTTAACCCATTTCCCCTTGATGTGGAAGGAAAATAAGATGGGCTGTAGCCTGCTCCCACCTAGTCTCTGAGCCACAAGGCTGGAAGAAGAGAAAACATCTCTGTGACAACACTGTGAAGATACCCTACCTGCCAGAATTTCCCCAATGCCTAGTGACTGAGGGGCTTCCCAGATGGCACAGTGGTAAAGAACCTGCTTGCCAATGCGGGAGACGCAGGTTTGATCCCTGAGTCAGGAAGACCCCTGGAGAAGGAAATGGCAACACACATCAGTGTTCTTGCCTGGAGAATCCCACGTGGACAGAGGAGCCTGGTGGGCTACAGTCTGTGGGGTTGCAAAGAGTCAGATGTGACTAACCATGCACACACCAAGTGACTGAGATCCCTTTAAGTCTTACAACCACTGTAAACTTCCAAGGCCCACAGATAACTGTAGATATTCAGGGAAGGGGGCATGTGTCAGGATACTAGTAAATGCTGTTACACAGGGGAAAAAAAAAATCCATGCACAGAGAAAACTGTGTAAACCTAGAGTTCCCAGATACAGGTTTGAATTCTAGCTTAGCCAGATATTAGCTGTGAAGACTTGGGTGTTACTTAATATCTCTGAACTTCAGTTTCCTTTGAAACCCTGACTTCGCCAGCTTTATATGTGGGCTGAGTTGAATGAGGTAACATATAGAACGTTTCAGCCATGTCAAAAGACTAATTTGCATCAGCTGTTATTCTTCTTCGGTCAGATTAAAGTAAGCTGCACTTAGGGTGTGGAGAGCAAGCATGCTGGCAGGAATTAGGGGTTTAAGAAGAGGAATGGGGTGACCAGAAAAGTTTAAAAGTCAGGAGGAAACCAAACTACATGTCTCTCAGTTCACTGGCATCCAGATGAAGCAAGTCAAGAAGCTTCAAGATGTGTGTTCACATATTCAGAAATCTTTTCCTGTTGTGTTTTTAGGGTGCATCATGCAAAGTGCATGAAAAATGAGCAGTGGTATAACTATAGCTCAACTGTATATCCTCAAAGCTAGAAAACATGTAGAATCCCCTGAAGCAGGACGCTTGGGTCAAAATGAGACTGGAAAAGATATCCATTGTCAGAGGATCAGGAAAAATGACGGAGAAGGCAATGGCAACCCGCTCCAGTACTCTTGCCTGGAAAATTCCATGGATGGTGGAGGCTGGTAGGCTGCAGTCCATAGCGTCTCAAAGAGTTGGACACGACTGAATGACTTCACTTTCATGCACTGGAAAAGGAAATGGCAACCCACTACAGTGTTCTTGCCTGGAGAATCCCAAGGATGGTGGAGCCTGATGGGCTGCCATCTATGGGGTCGCACAGAGTCAAACACAACTGAAGTGACTTAGCAGCAGCAGCAGCAGGAAGAATGAAGGAGACTCTAAGACTGCCCAGTTTTGAATCCCACACTGTGATAAGTGCAAAGTGAATCGGAGCACATCCATAGGAAAAAGAGTGGTTTGGGTGGGGATCACAAACAGTCCCCAGAGATGAGCTGAAGAAATGTGGGGTGATCCTCCAGAAAAAGAGAAACAAGAAACAAATTGCATTTCTGCTTTATTGACTATGCCAAAGCCTTTGACTGTGTGGATCACAATAAACTGTGGAAAATTCTGAAAGAGATGGGAATACCAGACCACCTGAGCTGCCTCTTCAGAAACCTATATGCAGGTCAGGAAGCAACAGTTAGAATTGGACATGAAACAATAGACTGGTTCCAAATAGGAAAAGCAGTACGTCAAGGCTGTATATTGTCACCATGCTTATTTAATTTCTATGCAGAGTACATCATGAGAAACACTGGGCTGGAAGAAGCACAAGCTGGAATCAAGATTGGTGGGAGAAATATCAATAACCTCAGATATGCAGATGACACCACCCTTATGGCAGAAGGTGAAGAGGAACTAAAAGGCCTCTTGATGAAAGTGAAAGTGGAGAGTGAAAAAGTCGGCTTAAAGCTCAACATTCAGAAAAGGAAGATCATGGCATCAGATCCCATCATTTCATGGGAAATAGATGGGGAAACAGTGGAAAAAGTGTCAGACTTTATTTTTCTGGGTTCCAAAATCACTACAGATGGTGACTGCAGCCATGAAATTAAAAGACACTCCTTGGAAGGAAAGTTATGACCAACCTAGATAGCATATTCAAAAGCAGAGACATTACTTTGCCAACAAAGGTTTGTCTAGTCAAGGCTATGGTTTTTCCAGTGGTCATGTATGGATGTGAGAGTTGGACTGTGAAGAAGGCTGAGCGCCGAGAATTGATG
>NW_011494863.1:13550839-13550956 GCF_000754665.1 Bison bison bison | reverse complement strand
GTCTGAGTGAACTCTGGGAGTTGATGATGGACAGGGCGGCCTGGCGTGCTGCGATTCATGGGGTTGCAAAGAGTCGGACATGACTGAGCGACTGATCTGATCTGAAAATCAATGCAG
>NW_011494863.1:13546100-13550739 GCF_000754665.1 Bison bison bison | reverse complement strand
TGCCTAGTCAAGGCTATGGTTTTTCCAGTGGTCATGTATGGATGTGAGAGTTGGACTGTGAAGAAAGCTGAGCGCTGAAGAATTGATGCTTTTGAACTGTGGTGTTGCAGAAGACTCTTGAGAGTCCCTTGGACTGCAAGGAGATCCAACCAGTCCATTCTAAAGGAGATCAGTCCTGGGTGTTCTTTGGAAGGAATGATGCTAAAGCTGAAACTCCAATACTTTGGCCACCTCATGCGAAGAGTTGACTCATTGGAAAAGACTCTGATGCTGGGAGGGATTGGGGGCAGGAGGAAAATGGGACAACAGATAATGAGATGGCTGGATGGCATCACTGACTCGATGGACGTGAGTTTGTGTGAACTCCGGGAGTTGGTGATGGACAGGGAGGCCTGGTGTGCTGCAATTCATGGGGTCGCAAAGAGTCAGACATGACTGAGCGACTGAACTGAACTGAACTGAATGTTTGGGGAGCTCAAAGACTGCAGTCAGCTGATTTATGACATGAACCCAAGAAGATAAACTTAGGATAAATGAGCTCTGGAGAGTCCACAAGTCCCCTAATATTAACTTCACAGTGAGTGTGTGTGTATGCATGTGCTGTACAAATTGTGCATCTTTTAGGGAGGAAAGATCTGCAGTTTTCATCAGATTCTCACAACCTCAAATAAGAATCCCTGATATAAATAATAACAGCTAATATTTATCAGGCAATTACTAAATACCAAGCACCAGGCCAAGCTCTTTATGTGTCTTTGAATCCTCACAAGAACCCTCAAGAGGCAGGATAACCAACTATGAATGCAAGCTTTGCAGCCAGCCTGCCTTTGTTTATATCCCTATTCTACCAGTTGCTGGCTACCTAATCTTGCACAACTTACTTTCTCAGTTTCCCAGTCTGTAAAATGGGGATAATAACAACAACTTCAAAAGGTGTTTATAAGAATCAAGTTAGTTAGTACATATAAGGCTCTTAGGACAATATGTGACTGACAATACACTTTATAACTGTTAGTTATTCTGTGGTATGCTGGTTAAATTTTTTTAAAACCAGTTCTTGAATCCAATAAATAAAGCTGTGATTGCAGTAGTATTTGACAATTTTTGTGTATAAGTACTCCCATCTTGACCAATTTCAAGTTTTTCATGAAACGATACAAGCCAGCTCCAGCACATTATGATATTAAAGTTCTCTCTCTCCCTCTACATCTTTCTCTCCTTCTCTCTCTCTCTCTCTCTCTCACTGATTGGAGATAGCTAACAGATAGCTTCCTAATTCCCTGAAGGTGTGGAGTTTATGAAGAATTGGGAGAAGAAAAGTTCACGTTCTGTTGCAGGCAACAAGTTAGATAAAGGGAGTTCAAGGGAAGCTGGCAAGAGAATAGAATCCATTTGGGTCAAGGATTGTTTCCGCAATTGGTGCACATTGATCTTCCTTGCTGTGAGGAACAAATCCACAGCTACCATGTATCGAGGTTCATTAAATGAAAGGTGCTTTCCCTTCAGTGTTTCACTTATTCGTCACAACAGCCCCTGATGTTGGTGGTCCTTGGCCCATGTTCACAGAGGATGGAAAGGGGGCTCTTTGTTGTTGTTGTTCAGTGGCTAAGTCATGTCCAACTCTAAGACATTGAGAAATCTACCCAAAGGTGTGCAGCAGGAGGATAAGAGCTGAGAGTGGAGCCCAGGCCTACGAGATGCTAAAGTCCTCACTTTGCCCACTTTCCTGTGCTGCTGCTCAGGAAAGAGCACTTGCTGAGGGTGGAAAGAGACATTCGTGAAGCTCCCTGGGTAAATTCTAAAGATGGAGGCTCAACTTTCACCATCTTTCCATTGGCCCACTTTGGAAAGCCCCTTTGCAGATGAATTTTTCAAGCTCCTCCCTGAACAGAAGGCTCCCTCAGCCACCCACATCTCCAGGACATTCCTTCTGCTGTTGTCGCTGTGGGGTTACTCTCTCATGGTGGTTCTCTGGAACTATTCCTGGCCCTTATCCATGAGGGTTCTGCCTAAAGAGTAAGTTCAAGTACCCAACCTGAGGCCATTTTGGGAAACAGCAGCCATGGAGTCAAAGTCACATGACCTACAAAGACATCCAAAATGCTAGGCCTCCATCACCCCTGACAGATATTTTTATTCCTCTAAAGAGGCAATACAGGATATGATCAGGATGACAGCTTCAGGAATTTGAGTCTTCAGTTCCAATCATGGCCATGTCATTTGATAATGATGTGACTTTGGGTGGTTGATTACTTTATCTCTTTGTGCCTCAGTTTCCTCATTTGTAAAATAGAGATGAGCATTTCAAAGCACTGTTGTAGGGATTCCATAAGATAATATTGAAAAGTGTTTTAAAGGGGGCTTAAAGTTATATTGTGAACATATTCATACACTCAATAAATATTAACTATTAGAGCTTGTCCATAGATCCATCTTCCGAACACAATTTAGGAAAACTTATTGGCCCCACCTCTCCCATCCTGGAACTCTGGTTCTAAGACTCCTTGACTTGCTTCAATTATCCCAAACAGTGGTTCACAATCCTTTGAAAAGTTGCTTATGTATCCTCTTTCCAGTGTAATACACATATGCAAATTTTACACATATTTTCTGAAGAATACCCTGACCTCCCAAAGCCCATCTTCAGCCACGTCCACCAGGTTAAAATTGTCTGCCTTTCATTTAAATTTGTCCATCCTTAATTTGGCTTTCAGCTCCTTGCTTCTACTTGCTCCTTTTCTATCCCTCACTGTTTTCTCTGATCCTTTTTACATGTAAGGGTTTTGCAGCCTCTCCTTCTTGCCTGTCTCCAATCCCTTATTAATATAGCTATGATATCCAAAGAAATCAGGTTGATTATATCCTTTGCAACCAAAGATTAAGAAGCTCTATACAGTCAGTAAAAACAAGACTGAGAGTTGACTGTGGCTCAGATCATGAATTCCTTATTGTAAAATTCAGACTTAGATTGAAGAAAGTAGGGAAAACCACTAGACCATTCAGATATAACCTAAATCAAATCCCTTACGATTATACAGTGGAAAGTGACAAACAGATTCAAGGGATTAGATTTGACAGACAGAGTGCCTGAAGAACTGTAGATGGAGGTTCATGACATTTTATAGGAGGCAGTGACCAAGCCATCTCCAAGAAGAAGAAATGCAAAAAGGCAAAATAGTTGTCTGAGGAGGCCTTAAAAATAGCTGAGAAAAGAAGAGAAGTGAAAGGCAAAGGAGAAAAGGAAAGATACTCACATTTGAATGCAGAGTTCCAAAGAATAGCAAGGGGAGATAAGAAAGCCTTCCTCAGTGATCAATACAAAGAAATAGAGGAAAACAGTAGAATGGGAAAGACTGGAGACCTCTTCAAGAAAATTAGAGATACCAAGGGAACATTTCATGCCAAATGAGCACAATAAAGGACAGAAATGGTATGGACCTAACAGAAGCAGAAGATATTAAGAAGAGGTGGCAGGAATACATAGAAAAACTATACAAAAAAGATCTTAATGACCCAGATAACCATGATGGTGTGATCACTCACCTAGAGCCAGACATCCTGGAATGTGAAGTCAGGTAGGCCTTAGGAAGCACCACTACAAACAAACCTAGTGGAGGCGATGGAATTCCAGTTGAACTATTTCAAATCCTAAAAGATGATGCTGTGAAAGTGCTGCACTCAATATGCCAGCAAATTTGGAAAACTTCAGCAGTGGTCACAGGGCTGGAAAAGTCAGTTTTCATTCAGTCCCAAAGAAAGGCAATGCCAAAGAATGTTCAAACTACCACACAATTGCACTCATCTCACACTAGCAACAACCATAACCACTGAGAATCAAAAAAATTTGGTCCATACTTTCAAGCATATGTTGACAGGGCTAGAGGAAATTATCATACTGTACACAGAAGACCCTGCATTATCTTCCCCTTAACACCTACTGTTCGTTAGACTCTAGTGTATATGCCACCATACCCAATTTTGTCATTTTTGAAAACATCTCTCAGCCTATAATAACACTTTCGGTATTATAATGCAAGTTGAACAATCTTGATACTTTAGCAACTTGTCTTCCATGAAAGCTGAGTCCAAAATAGATGTCTTCCAAAGGCAACACTTCACTGGGATCTAGACTGAAATTCAGCAGGTCCCAGAGATAGTACACTCTCCCTAGAAATAGACAGCATGTTTAATGAGTAGAAAGGTCATATTCTTTTTCACATTACACAGACCTGTACGTATCATCATGTGAGTGACCATCAGCAAATCCCTCTGAGGCTTGCCTTCAGTTCAGTTCAGTTCAGTTCAGTCGCTCAGTCATGTCCCACTCTTTGCAACCCCATGAATCACAGCACACCAGGCCTCCCTGTCCATCACCAACTCCCGGAGTTCACTCAAACTCACATCCATCGAGTCCGTGATGCCATCCAGCCATCTCAACCTCTGTCACCCCCTTCTCGTCCTACCCCCAATCCCTCCCAGCATCAGAGTCTTTTCCAATGAGTCAGCTCTTCACATGAGGTGGCCAAAGTACTGGAGTTTCAGCTTTAGCATCAGTCCTTCCAATGAACACCCAGGACTGATCTCCTTTAGAATGGACTGGTTGGATCTCCTTGCAGTCCAAGGGACTCTCAAGAGTCTT
>NW_011494863.1:13536412-13545887 GCF_000754665.1 Bison bison bison | reverse complement strand
CAGTCCAACTCTCACATCCATACATGACCAATGGAAAAACCATAGCCTTGACTAGGCAGACCTTTGTTGGCAAAGTAATGTCTCTGCTTTTCAATATGCTATCTAGGTTGGTCATAACTTTCCTTCCAAGGAGTAAGTGTCTTTTAATTTCATGGCTGCAATCACCATCTGCAGTGATTTTGGAGCCCAAAACAATAAAGCCAGCCACTGTTTCCACTGTTTCCCCATCTATTTCCCATGAAGTGATGGGACCAGATGCCATGATCTTAGTTTTCTGAATGTTGAGCTTTAAGCCAACTTTTTCACTCTCCTCTTTCACTTTCATCAAGAGGCCTTTTAGTTCCTCTTCACTTTCTGCCATGAGGGTGGTGTCATCTGCACTCCTTGCCTTATTCATCTGTAAAATGGAAGTAGGAAAGGGAGCGAGGGTGGTGGTGAGCACTGGATAAGAAAGCCTGCATTTATCAGTCAGCAGTCGTCCATCAATTTAATACCTACTTATGAAGAACTTGCTAAGAGCTGGTTGGCCATTATGGTGAGTCTGAGAAAGTGACTTTGAGCAAGATAGACTGTCTCTCTCAAGTTGCTCCCAGTCCTTTTTGGAAAACAGATCTTGCCAACTCTGTGCTAGAAGAATGAACAGGATGCTCTAGAAACCTAGAGAAGGGTCACATAAAAATGATTAGCATATAGCCTGCGCTGAGCAAACGCGACTTTGTTTCCTTTCTCAGCTGACAGACTCTCCAGTAACCAAATGAATGATCTTTTTACAGATGATGCCCCAGAAGAGAAGTTCCTGGTATTGCCTGTCTTCTCAGACACAAACGGCCTCCATCTCCCATCATCCACCCAAAGTGCAAGCAGGGGAGAAATCCCCAAAGCTTAATTAGGCAGAGGACAGAGAGCCATTTAGACCCAGTGAGTGAGCCCAAGTGCTCACTGCATTCGTTATTGCACTGACTGTTCTCATCTTGTGGCCAGGAGAGCAATAAGAGAGAAAGCAGCCAGGAAAATGAATCAGGATCCAGAGAATTTTAATAAAATGTTATTAGAACTCAGTGCAAACTGTGGGAAGGAGAGGTGGTGCAGCCTCTGGAGCACCTGCTTCTGTTTTAATTGGATGACTCAGGTCTAGCCGGTCCAAAAACATGCCCCACTGATGGCTAAGCTTGGCTTGTAGGTGGGGCTCATTTCGCCTGCAGTGGAATAGCATTTCTTAGTTCTTCTTCAGGCCCTACCCTGCCCAAAACCTGTCCCATTTTTATTAGTAACCCCTGCCCTCCATTCCAGAGGCCCCCACTTATAGTGGATCCATGGCCCTTTCTGGGGCAGTCAAGTACCCAGTATTAGTTGAAACATGTAAAATATCATGTATGAAACGAGATGCCAGTCCAGATTCAATGCACGATACTGGATGCTTGGGGCTAGTGCACTGGGATGACCCAGAGGGATGGTATGGGGAGGGAGAAGGGAGGAGGGTTCAGGATGGGGAGCACATGTATACCTGTGATGAATTCATTTTGATATTTGGCAAAACTAATACAATTATGTAAAGTTTAAAAATAAAATTAAATTAAATTAAAAAATAAATTAAAAAAAAAAAGAAGTCAAAGAACCTGGCTTTTTTTTTTTTTAATTAAAGGTTAACTGTTTTACAATATTTTGTAGGTATCTACTGGGGAACAATGTGAATCATTAAAGAACTCATCTCTTGGTCCTGGCATCTGCTTCTAACTCACCACAGAACCGTGATCAAATTTACCTCCTCACTAAGACTCAGTTTTCTCATCTGTAAAGGGGGGGCATTGGATAAACCTTCTGTTGTCTTCCCACAGTTCTTTGATTCTAAGATGTATATATACATACCCTGTGACTTGCAATAAAAGGGTTTTAGTAACAGTTGTACCTCTAGCTGATATTAGAGGATAGAATGATCTTGCTTTATTCTTTTCTGCTCCTAGTGAAAACTCAGACTTGAATAAAGTTGGATTCTTTGCCTACTTGATATGAACTAGATTTCTTTTTCTATCTTCCTATTCATCCTTCCACTATATTCAGTAATTTTAACACTTCAGCCTTTCCTTACTTGTGTTGCTGGGCCAGTTCCTTTCATGCCCTGGAGTGCTTTCTTCTTTAAAAGGCTGGCTTATCTATTGGGTTGCCCCCAAATTATTTGGGTTTTTCATGACATCTTATCAAAAAACCCAAAGGAACTTTTCAGCCAACCCAATATTATCTTCCTTAACCTTCTCAATATTTCCCATCTTATTTATAAGGAAACTGAGCCTGAGAAAATTTAACTGAATTGCTAACACTATGCATCAATTAAGTTATAGTCTAAACTGAGACTCCATCTTCCAACCACTGCTCTTTCCACTGTATTGGCTTACTCTGCTTAAACAACTCTGACAACCTTCCAAAACTAACATTCTGATAATCTAGGAGAGTGACAGCATGATATTAATTCAAAAATTACTAATGAATACAGACTTAAAAATAATTGAGAAATTGATGAAAGAATAGGAAGGCCAAAGGCTAGATAAGGAAAGAAAAGAAAGAATAATTTTTTGGCATCACCAAAGAAAATGATACCAACTATAATGAAGGTGGATCAGCTTCTTAGCACTAGGAAAAGATATTGCAAACACAGCTTTGAGATTAAATTTTTTAGAAAGAGCCATGTAAGGATTTTTTCCCTCTTCTTTTAGTTTTTTATTTGCTCTTTTATTAATATTCTGTATTTCATAGTTACGGAAAAAACGGTCTACAGCATAGTGAAAATAAATTGTTAAGGTCAGCATTTTCTCTTCACAGCTGGGTCCCAGGCTGATAATGTTTTTCTCTCATAAAACCATAATCCCATAAAATTTAAGGTTATTAAGTTGCAGGTGAATAATTCATGAGGCAATTATGAAACATTTATGATGGAATATTATGAGCTTCCACATAAAAGAAAACATTTGGGGTCGCCGAACTGACAAACTTTGGTCGCTATGCTTAGATCTCTCTTGAGAGATGTACATGGGCATTCTCCGCCCACGTAGGGTTCAGAGATGGGCTAACATCCCTCCAAGAGGTGTCTGGAACATATCCCAACAACACAGATGGCTGGTGTCACAATCCACTGCAGGAAACCTAAGTACTGGCTGAGCCCAATAGTAATACTACAAGGAACAAAACTTTGTGGAGAGCATGCTCTGTGCAAGGCCCCATGAAGATTACTTCATGTGTATTATGTCTGTAAGTCTCATCATGACCTTCTGAAATTAATATGACCCCTATCATCCCCACTACACAGACCAGGAAACTGAGACTCAGCAAGTTTAATAACTTGCCAAAGTCTTTTATAAAACAAGAGGCAGCGCCAGGATCCTGAACCACGCAGTCTAGCCCTTGAATCTCCACTCTTAAAAAACGTAACTCTGTTAAGACTTTCAGGCAAGGTATAATGTCTAGAGAAAGACAAATTGTGACATCATTAATGTATCATTTTCACATAGCGTGTCCTGTTCTTCAAAGAACTCCCATATGCATTTGTCTATCCTCACAAGGCTTTGTAACATTATTGTTGGATATTGTTGGACAGGGTTTTTTTTTTTTTTTTTAATTTGTTTATTTTTTAATTGAAGGATAATTGCTTTACAGAATTGTGTTGGTTTCTGCTAAATATCAACATGAATCAGCCATAGGTATACATATGTTGGATAGCTATTATTGTCTCCATTTTTCAGATTAATAAACTGAGGTCCAGAAAGGTTAGATGACCTGGTCAAGGTTACATAGCAAGTCAGTGGGTATATCACAATTAGAACTTCAAGGTTTAATCATAATGACCCCTGAGTCGGGAAGATCCCCTGGAGGAGGGCATGGCAATCCACTCCAGTATTCTTGCCAGGGAGAATCCCCATGGACAGAGGAGTTTGGCGGGCTACAGTCTATAGCATCACAAAGAATCAGACACAACTGTAATGCTTGATTCTTTAGGTCACCCCAAGATCCTTGTTAAACAAGGACATCAGGGAGGAGAATTTCAACTCGAGGTGGAAATGACAGAGAAGTCCAACTGCACCCTAAGTCAGCAACTTCTGCCTGCCAATCAGTAATGTCAGACTAGTACTTCACTCAAATCAGAGTTCCACATTGAAAGACCAAAGATGAGAGTTCGGTAAACAACTCTATCACAAAAGACTATAATATCACTTGAGTATCAATATTCTGCAAATAATATTCAGTTGCCAATATTCTTTAAGCAAAATTTGATTACTCATTCTCTTCAGACAGCATGCTATTACCAACTTGCTGGCACAGATACTCATTTTTCTGCTTGTTTTCTGCCTAGATGTGAGAACAATCAGCGTCTCCGGACAGGACTGCATCCCCACAAATAGTGGTTAAGCCACAAGATGCTGCTGTGTAAGCCAAGAAGGATGAACAGGTTGAGTGGAGGAGACTCAACAAAGGAGAGTTTTAGGGTAGAAATCTGCCCAACACATCTTAAACTACATTCATCTTACCTAGATGGTGCACAATAAATATATTTTAAGTAAAACAAAAGAATCTGCTTTCTTTCACATTTTTCAAGGTTAAGAAAATATTTGTAATGTTCACATCTAAAATATTTTGATTTAAAATGGATAACCAACAAGGAATTACTGTATAGCACAGGGAACTCTGCTCAGTGTTATGGGGCAGCTTGGATGGGAGGGGAGCTTGGAGGAGAATGGATACATGTATATGTATGGCTGAGTCCTTTTGCTGTCCTCCTGAAACTATCACAACATTGTTAATTGGCTATACTCTAATACAAAATAAAAAGTTTAAAAAATATTATTTTGATTTGACATGACAGGAGTTGGGGTTATAAGAGAGGTTAGACCACCTCCACCTCCCTCACGGTCACTGTCAGGTACCAACCACTAAGACAGGACCAGGAGAAGGACACCCCAAAAATGAAGCCAGGTGGTCAGCCAGTCCCAAAATTTCCCATGAAGGTTCCCAGCTCTGTACTTTTCCACCAGCCTCCAAGCCCACGTGGAGACATCGCAATTCCCGACACACACAGACAGCAGGAGGTAGCATATAGATCCCAAGCAGGTGAGATTGCATCAGAGAGCTTGAGCAGTAAAGCTCTGGTTACACATAGACACCTGCAGCAGGAAGCGCAAGGGTCTGATTACCCAGCCAGCATTTCTAAAGGATTAAGGGGACTCTCTCATGGGGATAGCAGAATTTTCATTGAAATTCAAGTTGCTATACTTGCATCTCTAGAGAGATCCTGGGCCTTCAGGTTTCCCAAATGGTGAGCTGCCATCATTCTAAGAATCCAGCTCATCTTAACAGTTATGAGCACAAGGGTATTGCAAGCATACCATCTTCTTTTATATCCCGCAACCCCCCTATACCTAACTGGGGATCCAGAGAGTGGAATCTCACATGAGCGTAGAAGTTACAGCACACCCTCTTCATTTGCTTCTGATTTTCAATTACGTTGGCATAATGTACTTAAAATCTGTCTTTTATTTGGAAAGATAAACACAGCAGTTTGGTAATTTCATTGCTGTGTCAATTTGCAAAGAAAATTCTATTTAAACTCAGTGACTGGCCCACTGCCACCATCCCAGCCAGAGGCAAGCTGTCTAAAGGGACAAGAGAGGTGCCAGCTGAGTCTCTTGGGGGAATGACACAGCTGACAGGAAATCTCCCTTCATCCCCTAGTTGTCCCCTGAGATGTGCCAGGGGGTTTCTCAGTGTCCAAAGCCCATACTTAGAAAGAAAGATTGATATTTTTTTTCTTATTTTTTTTTCCAGCTGGTTTGCATGTAACTAACAATATCACTCAGAGAAGGCACTGGCGACCCACTCCAGTACTCTTGCCTGGAAAATCCCATGGACGGAGGAGCCTGGTAGGCTTCAGTCCATGGGGTCGCTAAGAGTCGGACACGACTGAGAGACTTCACTTTTACTTTTCACTTTCATGCATTGGAGAAGGAAATGGCAACCCACTCCAGTGTTCTTGCCTGGAGAATCCCAGGGACGGCGGAGCCTGGTGGGCTGCTGTCTATGGGGTCGCACAGAGTCGGACATGACTGACGCGACTTAGCAGCAGCAGCAGCAGCAATATCACTTAGATATCTATGATGCATCCGGCAGTAAGCTAAGCATTTTTTACACACTCTGATGCTCATGACCATCCTTTGAAAGAGCTATTGTTATCCTTCATGGAATGGGTGAGAAAACAAAACTTAGAAAAATGGCACGAACTGATTCTCACATTGTATAGTCCCAATGCAGTTCCAGGTTGTCTGTCCACAGCTCACATATTTAATTACTAATGTCAACTGACTTTTACTCCATTTATCTGGACCACCTCTAGCCTACATGGAAAAAGTACACACTCAGCATAAGCATGTTAAAGAAATGAATAACCGGATGGCCTTGCACTTACTCCTGAAGTTGGCCGTATGTGTTGTACTGGTTAAGCCTTAATCCAGACCACATGCTGACTCAAATCTCAGCTTCAGACTGACCCTACAAGTCTGGTTATGATACACAACCCTGTGATTCCAGGCAGAGGGTGACTCTTCACCGCCATATATGCATCCTAGCCTGTGACCCTGCCAGGTGATCTTCTTTAGACTCCCCAAACTCAAGCTTGTCAGAGCTTGAATTTGCCAGAATGAGAAGCTTGTTTCCCCAGTAAGCCTTCTCCAGTTGACAGAGGAACGGTTGCCTTGTTCCCCAGGGCACTTAGGGTGGACAGTGACTCAGTCTGCAGCCGGGGCTATGTTTTAGGCCATAGCTAGAATCAGAGACCACTCTGGCTGGAGTCAGAGGATCACCCTGAGAGAACAGAAATTCTCTAGATTATAAGGACCTCAAACTCCTAGGTGTTATTTTGCTTTGTATAGGATAAAATAGAACACAGGGAATCAGGGTTGTCATTGGTTCAATTGCAAGAAGTTATGGTAGAAGCAGCACCAATGAGGAGACAAGAAATCTGAGTTCCTATCCTGCATGGGCCACTGGCTCGCTTGGGTGGGTCCCTACTCCTTCTCTGCAATAGCACCTCTGTGGGCAGCCACAGGGTCCCCAACTGTAAAATCAATGGGTTGGATCACAGCAGTGGTTCTTACCCTTGGTCTATATTGGAGTTGCCTGGGGAGCTTTACGAAACAACACTGGTAGCCTGACCCCAACCCTAGAGATCGTGACATTTGTGTGGGGTAAGCCCTCCAGCACTGGGAGTTTTAAGATATCACCAAAGAATTCTAATGTGCAACAGTCAAGTGTGAAGACCACTGGGCTAGGGATTGGGGGTGGGGGAGCTTTTTCAGCCCCAGTATGCCATAATTTTACAATGTAAGACAGTAGTTCTCAAAATTTCACATGCATAAGGAACATCTGGGAAGCCTATTTTAAAAATTTACATTTCTCACTATATATCACTTTTATGTGTACTCTAAAATATGACACAAAAGAACATACCTACAAAACAGAAACAGACTCACAGGTATGGAGAGCAGACTTGTGGTTGCTAAGGTGGGGAGGTAGAGGAGGGAAGGACTGAGCATCTGGGATTAGCAAATGGAAACTAGTATATACAGGGTGAATAAACAATAGAGTCTACTGTAGAGCACATGGAACTATATTCAGTTTCCTGTAATAAAGCATTATGGAAAGGAATATCAAAAAGGAAAAAAAACACTGTTAAAAATCAACCATTAAAACTGAACTATGACAAGAAGCTCTTAATCTGAACAATTTTCACTACAGTAAATTTCTTAAATTCATTTTAGCATGTATTTATATTTGAAATATGGATTCCCTTTGTAATTAAGCCCCATTACAACCAAGTCGAATAAAGATGATCTAAATAATGAAAAAAAAATACATTTCTGGGGCCCATCTGTAGAGATTCCAATTCTGTAGATAGGAGCTGGACCCCAGGAAGCTGCATTTCAAAGCACCCCAGTTCTTAGGAATACACTGTGAGACACATTAGTCTCAACATTAGCTCACAGGCAGGACTTCATTTCTCATTATCATTGTAATCATCAAACAGGCTTTCAGACCCAAAGTGCGCAGCTAGGAAGGATAATGGTTAAGGCAGAACTGCCCAACCACCAGAATCAGGCTCATCGTTTGGCCTATCAGAGGCCTGACAGATGGCAGGAGGAGGGCCCCTTGGTTTTCAGGAGGAATAACGTGGTGCTGCAGTATGCCACTGCAGAGGCAGAGACAGCCTAAGATTGATGGTCCACGATGCTGCGGAAACCTACCATCACCTGAGCATCTTGTGACATCAGCAGCAATGCCACTGGTCATTATCAAATCACCCAGGGTGCCCAAGATTGATTTACAGCTCTGGAAATGACACCTACCATCACTAGGTGCACAGGCAGAAAACAAGTTCCAAAAGCTGACTGTAATTTAGCATTCATTTGCATTTTTAAATTAGTTAGGCTGTGGACCGTTGCAAAGCAATGACAGAGAATTTTTATAATAATTAGCCTTGTGGGATGGGGTGGTGGGGTGGGGCGAGGGAGGCAGAGAATAGCTCTGCCTCACCATTTCACTAGAAGGAAAAACACCGTTCAGCATCTCAGGTCACCAGAGCTGATAACGATTTCCTGGTCCCCACTGACCTTGTGGACCAAGACAGGCTCTCCAAATTCTCAGCTGAACATGCAGGTCTGTATCTGTCCCCCTTTGCTGGGGCTAACCCCCCACTCGCCACTGCTTCTCTTCCTAAGTAGCCCAACTAGCATTTCCTTCTGTTGGCTGGATGCCACTACATTCCCTTTTGTTCTCTTTCTTTGTGGCTGAATTCTGCTCCATTCTGTACAAATACTCACTCAATATGTGTCAACAGCATGATGTGTCTGCTAAAAATAACTGACATTGAGAGAGAGCTTCCCAATTTGCAAACAACATTTCCATCCATTATTTTGAATGAGTTTCCCACCATTCTCTGGGAGGGGGAGTAACCAGGGTAGCAGTCATGGTCCCATATTTTACAGACAAGAAAACCGAGGCTTGTGGGGGGAGATAGAGTGACTTGCCCAACATCACACAGCTATTAAATGGCTTTGCCAAGACTGGAATGGGATCTTTGAACTTCAAAATCTATACCAGGTTGTTTCCATCTCGAGATGCATTAGAAGGGGTACAGAGTCCAGGATGAAGAAGGGCAAAGTTCTGCCCTCTGCACAGCTCAGATCATTCAAACGCAGCAAGGGGTGCCCTCTCTGAACACCAGGCTTGAAGAGTTTTGAGAAGAAAATTGCTACCTGGAAAAGCAAAGGAGATTTTTTAATGCTGTCATGCAAGGGATGACAGAAACTAGGAACACTGAATCTAGAGAACACTCAGAAGGCTGATAGAAGCTATCTTCAACCAACTGAAAGGGATTCATAGGAAAGAAAGGGCATTTGTTCTGCATGGCTACAAAGGAATTTTAAGGAGGCAAATTTCA
>NW_011494863.1:13535470-13536312 GCF_000754665.1 Bison bison bison | reverse complement strand
AGGTTCAAATCCCAGCTCCACTACTTCCACATAGGTGATTTGGGCCAAATTTGTCACTTCTATTCTGCAGTCTACTTATTTGTACAAAAGAAGCACTGATGACTACTTTATAGGATTGTTGGTACCATCAAACAAACTAATGCAAACAAAGCCATCAACGCTTAAAAAGTATTCACTAGGTAATAGTTACGGTTATAACTTTGTTGTGCATACCAACAAAAGAGTTTTACACTTACTTAACCCAGAAAATCTGATAAGTAGATTTTGGTCATTCATCTATACTTGAAGAATAGTTGTAAAATAGAGTAAGGGAAGAGGAAGCAACAAATAATTCTGCTTAGTCCCAAGGAACCCTTGCATACAATCACCAACCCACTGATTCCTTTCAGTAAGGTGGTTTATAGAGACCAAATCAATGAAATAAGTCATGTTGGTTTGAGAGACAGATGCCCCACACTGAGGAGAAAATGGCTGCACACTTTGACCTCATTTATACAATGTTGTTTTGGTCTTAGCTACTGTAATAAAATAAGGAAAGAAAAAGCAGAGTAATAGCAAAAATACATGTGCAAAATTTTTCAAAATCTACAGATGAACTATTTCAATTAAGTGTTATCACTAGATCAATGTCAATCTATAAAAATCAGTTGGATTTTCATTTATTTGCAACATAGGAACTTACAAAAATAAAATTTTTTAAAGTATTTATCACTTGTAATATCATTCAGTTCAGTTCAGCCACTCAGTTGTGTCCAACTCTTTGTGACCCCATGAATCGCAGCACATCAGGCCTCCCTGTCCATCACCAACTCCCGGAGTTCACCCAGACTCACGTCCATTGA
>NW_011494863.1:13531521-13535370 GCF_000754665.1 Bison bison bison | reverse complement strand
ACTCTCAAGAGTCTTCTCCAACACCACAGTTTAAAAGCATCAATTCTTCGGTGCTCAGCCTTCTTCACAGTCCAACTCTCACATCTATACATGACCACAGGAAAAACCATAGCCTTGACTAGACGAGCCTTAGTTGGCAAAGTAATGTCTCTGCTTTTTAATATGCTGTCTCGGTTGGTCATAACTTTCCTTCCAAGGAGTAAGTGTCTTTTAATTTCATGGCTGCAGTCACCATCTGCAGTGATTTTGGAGCCTAAAACAATAAAGTTTGACACTGTTTCCACTGTTTCCCCATCTATTTGCCATGAAGTGATGGGACCAGATGCCATGATCTTAGTTTTCTGAATGTTGAGCTTTAAGCCAACTTTTTCAGTCTCCTCTTTCACTTTCATCAAGAGGCTTTTTAGTTCCTCTTCACTTTCTGCCATAAGGGTGCTGTCATCTGCATATCTGAGGTTATTGAGATTTCTCCCGGCAATCTTGATTCCAGCTTATCCTTCTTCCAGCCCAGTGTTTTTCATGATGTACTCTGCATATAAGTTAAATAAGCAGGGTGACAATATACAGCCTTGACATACTCCTTTTCCTATTTGGAACCAGTCTGTTGTTCCATGTCCAGTTCTAACTGTTGCTTCCTGACCTGCATATAGATTTCTCAAAAGGCAGATCAGGTGGTCTTGTATTCCCATCTCTTTCAGAATTTTCCATAGTTTATTATGATCCACACAGTCAAAGGCTTTGGCATAGTCAATAAAGCAGAAATAGATGTTTTTCTGGAACTCTCTTGCTTTTTCCATGATCCAGCAGATGTTGGCAATTTGATCTCTGGTTCCCCTGCCTTTTCTAAAACCAGCTTGAACATCAGGAAGTTCATGGTTCACGTATTGCTGAAGCCTGGCTTGGAGAATTTTAAGCATTACTTTACTTTACATTACTTTAATGTAATGTTTTAATATCATTAAAACCCACCAAATTCCTAGGAATAAATTTTATAAAATATATATAAACTTCTACACTAAAAACTACAGAAAATTTTTAAGAAAAACTGAAGAAGATCTAAGTAAAGATTAGACAAATTAGACACATTCAGTTCAGTTCAGTCTCTCAGTCATGTCTGACTCTTTTCGACCCCAGGAATCACAGCATGCCAGGCCTCCCTGTCCATCACCAACTCCCAGAGTTCACTTGAACTCAAGTTCATCAAGTTGGTGATGCCATCCATCCATCTCATTCTCTGTCGTCCTCTTTTCTTCCTGCCCCCAATCCCTCCCTGCATCAGAGTCTTATTCCAATGGGTCAACTCTTCGCATGAAGTGGCCAAAGTACTGGAGCTTCAGCTTTAGCATCATTCCTTCCAAAGAAATCCCAGGGCTGATCTCCATTAGAATGGACTGGTTGGATCTCCTTGCAGTCCAAGGGACTCAAGAGTCTTCTCCAACACCACAGTTCAAAAGCATCAATTCTTCGGCACATTAGCATATTGCAAATCTATCAGTTCTCCCCATTTTGATCTACAAATTCAAAATCTCATCAGATTTTATATTGCCAATCGACTATTTCTAAAATTATTATGGGAATTTCAAGTGCCAACAACAGCCAAGGAAACCTTAAAGAATAAAAACAAAGCTGCAGACATACGCTACAATATTTCAAGACCTATTATAATGCTGCTGAATATACATACGCACACACACACACACACATATGTACACATATACTATAATTTTTTTTCCTTTATCTCTTATTTTTAGTATATAGGGTTATGCATTCTTTTGTTACATTTATTTCTAGAAATTTGATGGATTTTGATACTATCATAAATAATGTACTCTTGTAATACATATATAAATAGTGATGTCCTTGCAGATTTTATGCAAGAAAATAGCAAAGTAATACACGACAATGGTGACACTACAGTTTAGTGGGTAAAGAATATTTTAATAAAAAAATAGATCTACTGAATATCCATATGAAGAAAAATAAATCTTGATCCTTACTGATACCTACTGTACACATATATACACACACACAATCATTGCCAGGTAGATTTAAAATCTACAGTAAGAAAAAAGAAATGATAAAGCTTATAGAAGAAAATCTATAAAAACATCTTTGTAATTTTGAAAATGGCAAAAATTTATTAAACATGATTCACAAAGTACCATGAGGAAAAAAGATGAATTGTAATGTATTAGGTTTAGAAACCTCTGTTCATCAAACAAAATTCTTAAGAAGAAAGGCAATCCAGAGAGTCAGAGACAAAGTTCATAAGACATAAACCTGACAAAATGGTCACACTTGGAACATAAAAAACTTCTACAAAAGAACAGATAATCCCACGGGGGGCGGGGATGGGGGGGGGGCGTGGGGGGAGACTTAAGCACATCACAGAAGAGGGAATCTAAATATCCAATAAATTTATGAAATGGTGCCCTACCTTTTAGTCATTAAGGAAATACAAATTTAAATCGCAATGAGCTTTCCCCATATACCCACCAGAATTTCTCCAAACAAAAAAGAAAAACAATAAACACCATCAGTAAAACTCCAAGTGTTGACAAGGAGCCTTAGCATCAGTTGGAATTCTCAATTAGCCCTGGTAGGCCTATATATTAATATAAATACCTGGGGATGATTAGGAAGCCTGTAACCTATGACTCAATTACATACTTAGGCATTAACTCAACAGAAATGCATATATGTGTTAACCAAAAAACATGTAACATGATGTTCATAGCAACACTCTTCATAAAAGCCGCAAAGTACAAACCACAAATGTCTATCAACAGTAGAATTAATAAATCATGTAAAACATGCAAAATGGAAATCAGCAATGAGAATAAACAAACTACCACTACAGGCAATGACATGGTTGAATTTCACGAATGTAAGTTGAGGGAAAGTAGCTGACTCATTGGAAAAGACCCTAATGGCAGAGATTGAGGGCAGGAGGAGAAGAGGGCGGCAGAGCCAAGATGGTTGGATTGGCATCCTTGGCTCAATGAACATGAGTCTGAGCAAACTCTGAGAGATAGTAAAGGACAGTGAAGCCTGGTGTGTTGCAGTCCTTGGGGTTGCAAAGAGTAGGACACGACTGAGTGACTGAACAACAGCCACAACAAAGTCAGACAAATTAAAGATCAAAAAGAGATAAAACTGACCTATAACTATTAGAAATCAGGATAGAAAAGAGAATGAGGAGGGCTTCTGGGGCACTGACAATTAATGTTCTGTTTCTTATTTTAGTGTCAGTTATCAGCATATGTCTTAATATAAGATATTAAGAAGAGGCGGCAAGAATACACAGAAGAACTGTACAAAAAAGATCTTCATGACCCAGATAATCATGATGGTGTGATCACTCACACTCACCTAGAGCCAGACATCCTGGAATGTGAAGTCAAGTGGGCCTTAAGAAGCATCACTATGAACAAAGCTCGTGGAGGTGATGGAATTCCAGTTGAGCTATTTCAAATCCTGAAAGATGATGCTGTGAAAGTGCTGCACTCAATATGCCAGCAAATTTGAAAAACTCAGCAGTGGCCACAGGACTGGAAAAGGTCAGTTTTCATTTCAATCCCAAAGAAAGGCAATGCCAAAGAATGCTCAAACTACCACACAATTGCACTCATCTCACATTAGTAAAGTAATGCTCAAAATTCTCCAGGCCAGGCTTCAGTAATACATGAACCATGAACTTCCAGATGTTCAAGCTGGTTATAGAAAAAGGCAGAGGAACCAGAGATCAAATTGCCAACATCTGCTGGATCATTGAAAAAGCAAGAGAGTTCTGGAAAAACATCTACTTCTGCTTTATTGACTATGCCAAAGCCTTTGACTGTGTGGATC
>NW_011494863.1:13526596-13531421 GCF_000754665.1 Bison bison bison | reverse complement strand
AACTATGGAAAATTCTGAAAGAGATGGGAATACCAGACCACCTGACCTGCCTCTTGAGAAACCTGTATGCAGGTCAAGAGGCAACAGTTAGAACTGGACATGGAACAACAGACAGGTTCCAAATAGGAAAAGGAGTACATCAAGGCTGTATATTGTCACCCTGCCTATTTAACTTATATGCAGAGTACATCATGAGAAACGCTGGGCTGGAAGAAGGATAAGCTGGAATCAAGATTTCCGGAAGAAATATCAGTAACCTCAGATATGCAGAGACACCATCCTTATGGAAGAAACTAAAGAAGAACTGAAGAGCCTCTTGATGAAAGTGAAAAAGGAGAGTGAAAAAGTTGCCTTAAAGTTCAACATTCATAAAACTAAGATCATGGCATCCAGTCCCATCACTTCATGGCAAATAGATGAGGAAACAGTGGAAACAGTGGCTGACTTTATTTTTCTGGGCTCCAAAATCACTGCAGATGGTGACTTCAGCCATGAAATTAAAAGACGCTTACTCCTTGGAAGAAAGTTATGATCAACCTAGACAGCATATTAAAAAGCAGAGACATTACTTTGTCAACAAAGGTCTGTCTAGTCAAGGCTATGGTTTTTCCAGTGGTCATGTATGGATGTGAGAGTTGGACTATAAAGAAGGCTGAGTACAGAAAATTGATGCTTTTGAACTGTGGTGTTGGAGAAGACCCTTGAGAGTCCCTTGGACTGCAAGGAGATCCAACCAGTCCATCCTAAAGGAGATCAGTCCTGGGTGTTCATTGGAAGAACTGATGTTGAAGCTGAAACTTTAATATTTTGGTTACCTGATACGAAGAGCTGACTTATTTGAAAAGAGCATAATGCTGGGAAAGACTGAGAGCATGAGGAGAAGGGGACAACAGAGGATAAGATGGTTGGATGGCATCACCGACTCAGTGGACATGAGTTTGGGTATACTCTGGGAGTTGGTGATGGACAGGGAGGCCTGGCATGCTGCGATTCATGGGGTCACAAAGAGTTGGACATGACTGAGTGACTGAACTGAACTGATAACCATATGTCAATATTTTAAAAATTCATCAAGCTGTATACTTAGAATACTGGTATTTTGCTATACACATGTAATAATTCCATAAAAATCTCAAAAACAATTACAAAACATGAAGTAAGGGATAACTTTTTGGCTGGATCACAAGGTACTTGAAGGGGAATAGAGATAAATAAAACAAGAAGAATTAGTTAGGTCCACACTGGTATAGCATCTTTTAATTTCATGGCTGTAGACACCACCCACAATGATTTGGAGGCCAAGAAAAATAGGTCTTTCATTGTTTCCAAGGTAAATTGGAAGTGGTCAAACAGGAGATGGCAAGAGCGAACACAGACATATTAGGAACCAGTGAACTAAAATGGACAGGAGTGGGTGAATTTAATTCAGATTACCATCATATCTACTATTGTGGGCAAGAATTCCTTAGAAGGATTGGAGTAGTCCTCATAGTCAACAAGAGTCTGAAATACAGAACTTGGGTGCTATCTCAAAAACGACAGAATGATCTTGGTTTGTTTCCAAGACAAAGCATTCAACATCACAGTAACCCAAGGCTATGCACTCACCCAGTAGTGCTGAAGAAGCTGAAGTTGAATGGTTCTATGAACCTATAAGATTTTCTAGGACTAACAGAAAAAAAAAAAAAAAACACAAACTGATGTTCTTTTCATCATGGGGGATTGGAATGCAAAAGTAGGAAGTCAAGAGATACCTGGAGTAATAGGCAAATTTGGCATTAGAGCACAAAATGAAGCAGGGCAAAAGCTAACAGAGCTTTGCCAAGAGAACACACTGGTCATAACAAACACTCTCTTCCAACAACACAAGAGACGACTCTACACATGGACATCACCCAGGTGGTCAATACTAAAATCAGACTGATTATATTCTTTGCAGTCAATGATGGAGAAGCTCTATACAGTCACAAAAACAAAACTGGGAGCTGACTGTGGCTCAAATCATTCCTTATTGCCAAATTCAGACTTAAATTGAAGAAAGTATGAAAAATCACTAACCATTCAGGTATGACCTAAATCAAATCCCTTATGATTATACAGTGGAAGTGACAAATAGACTCAAGGGATTAGATTTGATAGATGGAGTGCCTGAAGAACTATGGACAGAGGTTCATAACACTGCCCTGGAGGTGGTGATCACACCATCCTCAAGAAAAAGAAATGCAAAAAGGCAAAATGGTTGTCTGAGGAGGATTACAAATAGCTGTGAAAAGAAGAGTAGTGAAAGGCAAAGGAGAAAAGGAAAGATATACACACCTGAATGCAGAGTTCCAAAGAACAGCAAGATGAGATAAGAAAGCCTTCCTCAGTAATCAGTGCAAAGAAATAAAACAAAAGAATACAATGGGAAATCCTAGAGATCTCTTCAAGAAAATTAGAGATACCACGGGAAATTTTCATGCAAAGACAGGAACAATAAAGGACAGAAATGACATGGACCTAACAGAAGCAGAAGATTAAGAGGAGGTGGCAAGAATACACAGAAAAGCTATACAAAAAAGATCTTCATGATCCAGATAATTACAATTGTGTGATCACTCACCTAGAGCCAAACATCCTGGAGAGTGAAGTTAAGTGGGCTTAGGAAGCATCACAATGAACAAGGCTAGTGGAAGTGATGGAATTCTAGCTGAGCTATTTCAAATCCTAAAAGATGATGCTGTTGAAATGCTGCATTCAATATGCTAGCAAATTTGGAAAACTCAACAGTGGCCACAAGACTGAAAAAGATCAATTTTCATCCCAATCCCAAAGAAAGGCAATGCCAAAGAATGTTCAAACTACCGCACACTTGCACTCATTTCACATGCTAGCAAGGTCGTGTTCAAAATCCTTCAAGCTAGGCTTCAACAGTATGTGAACCAAGAACTTCCAGATGTACAAGCTGGATTTGGAAAAGGCAGAGGAACCAGAGATCAAATTGCCAACATCCTTTGGATCAAAAGAAAGCAAGAGAATTCCAGAAGAACACCTACTTCTGCTTTATTGACGTAACTAAAGCCTTTGACTGTGTGGATCCCACCAAACTGTGGAAAATTCTGAAAGAGATGGGAATACCAGACCACTTGACCTGCCTCTTGAGAAACCTGTATGCAGGTCAGGAAGCAACATGGGACATGGAACAACAGACTGGTTCAAAATTGGGAAAGGAGTATGTCAAAGCTGTATATTGTCATGCTGCTTATTTAACTTATATGCAGAATACATAATGTGAAATGCCAAACTGGCTGAAACACAAGCTGGAATCAAGATTGCTGGGAGAAATATCAATAACCTCAGATATGCAGATGACACCACACTTATGCAGAAAGCAAAGAGGAATTAAAGAGCCTCTTGATGAAGATGAAAGAGGAGAGTGAAAAAGCTGGCTTAAAATTACCATTCAAAAAATGAAGATCATGGCATCTGTTTCCATCATTTCATGGCAAATAGAAGGGGAAACAATGAAACATTGAGAGACTTTATTTTATTGGGCTCCAAAATCACTGTGTGCGCAGTCATGAAATTTAAAGATGTTTCCTTCTTGGAAGAAAAGTTATGACAAACCTAGACAGCATATTAAAAAGCAGAGACATCACCTTGCTGTCAAAGGTCCAGATAGTTTGGGTTTTTCTAGCTATGGTTTTTCTAGTAGTCATGTACAAATATGAGAGTTGGACCATAAACAAGACTGAGTGCTGAAGAGCTGATGCTTTCAAACTGTGGTGTTGGAAAAGACTCTTGAGAGTCCCCTGAACTGCAAGGAGATCCAACCAGTCCATCCTAAAGGAAATCAGTCCTGGGTGTTCATTGGAAGGACTGATGCTGAAGCTCCAATACTTTGCCCTCTTGATGTGAATAGGTGACTCATTAGAAAATACCGTGAAGCTGGAAAAGATTGATGGTGGGAGGAGAATGGAATGACAGAGGACAAGATGGTTAGATGGCATCACCGACTTAATGGACCTGAGTTTGAGTAAGCTCTGGGAGACAGTGAAGGACAGGGAAGCGTGGCCTGCTGCAGTCCAGGGGAGCACAAAGAGTAGGACACGACTGAGCGACTGAACAACAACAAATATGAGCAAAGACCTCAACTGCCAGGTATAGACATCTGAACATCTTTCTCTAGACCAGGATGCAGGAAACTCTTTAGTAAAGGGCTAAATGGTAAATATTTTAGGTTTTATGACAGAGGCCATAAGCTCTCTGTCACAAGCACCCAACTCTAACACTGCAGTGTGAAAGCAGCTGTAGGTAACATGAAAATAGATGATCATAACAGTTCTAATAAAACTTTATTTACAAAAACAGAAGGAGGGCCAGGTTGCCCATGGCTGTTCAGGATAGTGATATCCATGGAATATTTTTGAGCATTTAGTGATGTGAATAAGAGTGGTGATTCGGGAAAATCATTCTGACACCAAAGATAGAGTTATCAGGGATACCACAGCATTCATCCAAAAAGACAAAACTGGGGTAGAAGACTAGGAACACAGGGAGATTCAATAGCTTTTTTCCATTTGATCTTTCGGGAGTCTCCACAGCTGCTATCTCCCTCCCAAAGATGAAATGAGGTGAAAGGTATGAACCTCACCACCACCTCCTCCCCATCACCCCTCCTCCCCATCACCCCATCCCCAGACATACGTGACATGATTATGTGGTTGGTCAGAGTCTAGAAGATGAATTAGGCTTTTTATTCTAAAGGTGGTGTTCTCAGAGAGACATACACAGGCTTAATAACACTTTCTGTGGGATCTCTGTCCAACCATCCCCACATCTCAGG
>NW_011494863.1:13517281-13526496 GCF_000754665.1 Bison bison bison | reverse complement strand
CCTTCCCTTGCATTGTAGCCAGGCCTTAGCCTCATCTAGCCTGAAACGGAGAAGGCAATGGCAACCCACTCCAGTACTCTTGCCTGGAAAATCCCATGGACGGAGGAGCCTGGTAGGCTGTAGTCCATGGAGTCACGAAGAGTCGGACACTTACTGAGCAACTTCACTTTCACTTTCACGCATTGGAGAAGGAAATGACAACCCACTCCAGTGTTCTTGCCTGGAGAATCCCAGGGACGGCGGAGCCTAGTGGGCTGCCATCTGTGGGGTCACACAGAGTTAGACACGACTGAAGTGACTTAGCAGCAGCAGCAGCCTGAAACAGCTTAAGGGGACAATGGATGAGAATGCCATCTTTCCATCTCTCTCTCTCTTTCTCTCTCTCTCTCTGCTATCAGCAGATGTACATTTCCATAGCGCCATACTGGGAGGGATCTAAATTTGGGAGAAAACTATGTCATTCAGACTTTACTTGCCCCTTGGACTGCCTCTGGTCTCAAGAAGAGAAAGTTAACACCTGATCCAGGCCATCCTTACTTTGAACTAATAACAGAGTTATTTTTGCATACATCTCTTTGAGGAAGCTCATAAGAAGAATAGGTGGACCAAGGCAGGATTTGTGTACTCCTGGATCCTCTGGCCACATATAATCATAGTCACCCCCTTGCATGGCCCTGTAGTACCCCCATCATCTAACACTCTACTCTCCAAGCAAGCCAGTTCTCCAGGCAAACAGAAGAGGAATTACCTGACTGAAATTTCTAGACAGTGGAGAAAATAGATTAGGAAAATGCATCCTTCTGGTTTTTTCTTTCCTCTCCGCTGGAGTCCTTCCAGTCCCCTTTCTTCTCCCCCATCCCCACCTCAACCCCCAGCTTGCACCACAGAAGGAATGAGCCTGAGAGCGAAAGACCAAGCAGAGAACCAGCCTCTCCCGGCCTCTGAGCTTAATTAAAATTCTCACAGCTCCTGAAAATGATGAAGGAAAGGCCTGTGGTTTCCCGTCCTGAGCCATTTTCCTGCCGGCACTTCCTCTCCACCCCTCCTTCCTCCAGGCAGAAATATTCTCCTTGTTAATCATTCGACCTGCATCAGAAAACATTACCTCCATGACCACAAAATAGCAGCCTCATTATTGGAACCACAGCCCGCGGTCAGATGGATTTCCCCAAAGGCCCCCAAACCTTTCCCATTTTATTACCATGTCACTCCTCATTTTAACACATATTAATCACAAAGATACATTTTTCTTGGGCTATGGATTTAAGTAGCCCTTTCTAAGCACTCGGTAAAGGTTGGTTCAGGGGCGGAGGAAAAAAAGGAATGATTAAATTTGCAAAGTCGAAGTGCTATCCCAATCTGTAGATGCCTAGAGCAGGAATGTTTGGTTTGTCACAGACTTCAAAACTGTGTTAGGGACTGAGTCCTTTTATGGGTGGGAAGCTGTAAAGCATACTAAGTAAAGATCTGAGGTTTACATCATCCTGGCTTAAACCATGGCTTCACTGCTTACTAGCAAATGATCTCCCTTTTCTGACCCTCAGTTTCCTCACCTGTGTAATGGGAATGGTGGTGGTGGCTTAGTTGCTGAGTCATGTCTACTCTGCGACCCCATGGGCTGTAGTCTGCCAGGCTTCTATGTACATGGGGTTCTCCAGGCACCAATACTGGAGTGGGTTGCTATTTCTTTCTCCAAGGGATCTTTCCAACCCACGGATCAAACCTGGGTCTCCTGCATATTGCATGTGGATTCTTTACCAACAGAGCCACCAGGGAAGCCATGTAATAGGAATAGTTCTTTCCAAGGTGACTGCAGGCTTAAATAACACCTATCCAGGGCCCAGGCCACAGGAAGTGCTCAGTATACTAAAGCCAGCGTTTTTCTTCTTTTCTCTTGGTTCAAGGAGCCATGCTAAGAACTTCATCTCACTTTATAAGAGGCCCACTCTGGCTGCTTTTTTCCTCCCGCTTTCCTGAGACTTACAAAGAGGGACTAGAGCTGTCCTTACACTGTTCAGTTTCAGCATTCTCTGCCATCTATAAGGGAAAAAGCAAATAGTCTCCTCTCTTTTAGTGTTTAACGAACTTCTGTCTCTGCTTTTTCTGTTTCAGAAATGGAACCCTTCCATCTTTCTAGGATAGAGAAGATAAATTATTGAGTAGGGTCAGAATGTCTGTGACAAAGAAGATTAAGGTGAATACCTCTCTCATGCAAAGACAATGTTTTGATGGGTCTTGAGGTCTGCTGCTTGTGTAGCGGTCTGGGCTGTTTGGATCCAACCTCAGTCTCCCACACCAGCTCCCCATCCCCTCTTCTGAACCAATAGCCTGCAATACCAGAGACCTGGTCAGGGGTGCAGGCATGGTCTATGACACAACGGAAAGCTCATTAGCTTTTTTGAGGATGAAAACTATTATTGTGGCCTTGCAGGGGCTGAACTTAATGTTTACAGCCTAAGTTCAGGACAGCAAGAGGCAGAATAAATACAAGGCTCAGTGTCAGGGGATCCGAATTTGAAGCTGAGGTCTTCCCCCAAATGACTATGGGAAAATGACCAAGTCACACGTTACCTCCCAACCTCAGGTGTCTTTGATATTAAATGAAGACATTGTGCTGGATGCCCCGAGGCCCACAATGACCCAAAATTAGTAAGTGTAGACATATTAGAAGGGGAGATCCCCATCTATGTAGGGACAACTTTGTCATATATTCTTAGCCAGGGATACCCACTGCTCTAACTCAAGCATAGAAAAGGGAAGCTAAATAGATCAGCACTGAATGATGCTCAGAATTGAAAAAGGATAAATGAATATCATAAATGTCAGAGCTTGGACTTCCCAGGGGGCCCAGTGGTCAAGAATCTGCCTGTCAATGCAGGGCACATGGGTTCGATTCCTGGTTGGGGAAGATTCCACACACCGTGGGGGAACTAAGCCCATGCATGGGAACTACTAAAAGCCACGCGCCCTAGAACCCATGCTCCACAATCAGAGAAGCCACCGCAATGAAAAGCCCGTGCACCGCAACTAGAGAGTAGCCCCCGTGCAGCAACAAAGACCCAGCACAGCATAAATAAATAAACAAAGGGCTTTGTGAAGCCAGGGAAGAAGGAGGGTCTGGGGTTTTCTATGGAAGCAGTTTGTGGTCTTTTTTCTCCTGCAGCTTTAGAAAGCCTCTGCCCCAGGTTCTTGCCTTTCTTACACGCTTCCACTGAGATCCAAGTTCTGAGGAAGGAGAATAGGGTTGGTCTTAGGCCACCTGTCCTCTCTGTGGTAGGGAAGCAGAGGGTCCTGTGATTGGCAACATGCCAAAGTCACACAGTGGGAAAGGAGGGTAGTTCTCCTGAGATGGACAAAAGGCAGTCCACACGCATCAGGCTGGAGAAATTCACCTCCCACCAAGGAGGCCTGGCCGGTTGGGTTTTGTTTGCCAATTCAGGAAAAAGGGAAAGGATTAGGGTTTGTCCTCTTAAGCCTGAAATAGTGAGGTCATGGCTATGTGGCCCAGATTTTCCTGGGTGGTTTTTCCAAGTCCGGCATCTACTCTGAGCCAGGTCCTCTACTTTTGAACTTCTGAAAGACAGGAATTATTAACCCCTTATCTACCGATGGAAACCAGGCCTCAGAGAAACTAGGTGAGGTTTTCCATGCCACAGAGCAAGTAAGAAGAAAAGTTAGGATTTGAACCCACATCTGTTTGGCTACAAAGCCTGACTCTTTTCATGGCACTGCGTACTAACAGAGTAAGGAGCAGGCATTCTTTCTAGGCTCCAATGTGGGCTAGTAGTCTGAGGGCTTGCATGAGACTTTTTGCTTTGGTCTTTCCCAAGTAGCAGCATTCCCTACACAGAGAAAAGTTGGGAAACCAAGAAGGAACCTCAAGGAGGCATAGGAGTGATGAGACTTCACCCTTTATAAACACAGTTCATACCTCTGGTTACTTTTACTAAGCTTTGCAACTGCGTGAAAAAAAAGTGAAAATGTTAGCTGCTCAGCCATGTCCAACTCTTTGCTACCCAATGGACTGTAGCCCACCAGGCTCCTCTGTCCATGGGATTCTCCAGGTAAGAATATTGGAGTGGGTTGCCATTCCCTTCTCCAGGGGATCTTCCTGACCCAGGAATCAAACCTGGGTCTCCGGCAGGTGGATTCTTTACTGTCTGAGCTACAAGGGAAGCCCATAGTCCTTGATAAATAAGAAGGGAAAAGCAAATATGATTTTTAAACTTCAAATTTGGAGAGGGAGAGAAAATGCAGTCATCTTTCAATCTTCTCCAATGCTTCTACTTCTTAGAATTTATTTATGCTCCATAAAGGAACTGGGTTAAATAAGGGGGAATAAATATAAAACCTAGCTCAAAACAGCCAGAAGTTATGTCTCTCCTTTTGAGATGAGGTTTCTAGATCTGCTTCATCCCTATTAGATGAGGATGAATGACCTCAAGGTTCCCTTTTTCTCAAATAATGAATCTTCCACATGTGACTTTGAAATGAATCTGATTTGTCTTTCATTGATCTTAGCCCGAGAAAACACCACTGCAATGACAGGCCTCTCGTGCTTTTGCAACTAGGAGACTAAAGGATCCAAACTTCCTATTTCAGATAAGAAAACTTAAGACCAGAACATGAAGGTGCTTTCTCAAAGTAAACATCAGAAGGACAGGGCCATGTATTACTTACTATGAAAACACATCCTTTCTCTCCTCCAAAAAAATGCATGTCTATGTATTCCTTAGAGTCAAGATGATAGATATTTTTCTGCCAACTCTGACCTACTGATGCAGTGACTACCACAATCATTGAGTAGTGAGAGTTTGGGAGGACATGTTCAGGATTTAGTTCATTGACTGCCAATGTCTGGTTGGTGACGGGAGTGACAGCGTGTGTTCTGTATGTGTTGACTAATACAGCACAATTTTGATTCAAGACAGGTTAGACGAGAGTCTTGAATCTGTTGAGGGGAATAGGAGAAGAAACAACAGAAAAATACACTTGCTATGTAGTTGACTCTCACCGGACAAGGCATAGAGCTGATCCTCTTCCCTATAATAACAACTTATCCTACTGTTCCACCTTCCAGTCCTTATCCTTTGAACCCCTGGGATTCTGGGGAACTTCTAAAGTCCTAAGAGAGGAGGCACTGTTTCTAGTCTTTCCCTTCTAGCTTGCCATTTACTAGCTCATACCTTAATTATCAAGCAGTATATTAATTATTGGGCTTCCCTGGTGGCTCAGTGGTAAAGAATCCATCTGCCAATGCGGTATACACAGGTTCAATCCCTGGTCAGGAAGATCCCCCAGAGAAGGAAATGGCAAACCACTCCAGTATTCTTGCCTGGGGAATCTCACGCACAGAGGAGCCCAGCAGGCTATAGTCCATGGGGTCGCAAAGAGTGGGACGTGACTTAGCGACTGAACACATACACACGCACCCATCTTAGTTATCAGGAACACAGTGATTCTCAATCTTTGTGGCACATTACAGTTACCTGAGGAGCTTTTAGAAGCCTCAATGCCCAGCTCACATCTCAACTAAATCAATAGCTGGCGGTAAGGCCCAGGCATCAGTAATTTTAAAGGATCCTCAGGTTATTCTAATGTGCAAAGTTTGTGAATTAGGGAGCTAACGTCTAAGCAATCAAAAATAAAGAAAGTGACAGAAACACAGAAGTAACAAATGGGTGAATGTAACAGAATTAAAGTTCTGGCTTATAACTCTGTGGAGGTTCACCCAACTCTGACAAAGTCAGATGAAGGGCTCCCATGTGAAGACCTCAAAAAAATCCCTTAAGACAAAGGAAAGGAAGTGATATTTATAGCAGGAATTCACTAACATATGAGGAATAGTGAGTGAAAGTTGCTCAGTCATGTCCGACTCTTTGCAACCCCATGGACTACACTGTCCGTGGAATTCTCCAGGCCAGAATACTGGAGTGGGTAGCCTTTATCTTCTCCAAGGGATCTTCCCAACCCAGGGAGAGAACCCTGGTTTCCCTCATTGCAGACGGATTCTTTACCAGTTGAGCCACAAGGGACACCCTGTGAGGGGTAGAAGAGATTTCCAATACAAACAGGTTTACTTTTTTTATTTATTTATTTTAATTGGAGGCTAATTACTTTACAATATTGTAGTGGTTTTTGCCATACATTGACATGAATCAGCCATGTGTGTACATGTGTTCCCCTCCCCAAAAAATAAAATAAAATAAACAGGTTTTCACTATTTTAGATAGATCCATGAGTGACAAGTAAGCATATTATTAGAATCATAGAATGTTTAGGTGGGGACAAGCACAAGCTATCATCTACTCCATACATAATATGGATGGAGAAACTGGGATCAGAACAAAAGGTACTTACAGCCGCTCAGTGCCTTAATGGCTGTTCCAGACCTTATGCAAGGTCCTCAAACGTTGGTTTCCCTGTTCTTCATCGTCTCTCTGCCCTTTTCTTTATGGTCCGACATGTTCAAAATGGAACTAGTTATTCCTCTACTCCCACCCCATTCACCCCCAGCTTCCAGGGGCCGTACACAAAATTATTGTGACCATGCCTCTCCACAGCCAACCTATCATCAAGTCCTTTAGATTCTATCTCCAAAACAGATTATCAATCTCTTTGTATCTTGCTGTCTTGTCATCACTCCAATTCAAAGCCACTCAACTCTTGCTTGTTTCATGGTTACAGTGTCTTAATTGGGCCCCTGGCTTCCCTCTCTGGCCCATTCTTCATATAAGCAACTTAATTTACCTTCTTAAAATGCAAAACAGATCACACAGCTTTCAAAGGATTCCTATAGCTCTTAAAATTCAAAGTCCTTATTATAGCAGGCACTCTCTGAACAGCCTGGGCTCTGTCTCTCCTCAGTCTCAGCTCAGGCCACTCTTTGCTTCCTCATTAATCTGTGGCCACCCTGTTTTCTTTAGGTTCCTGTAGGGAAAGAGCAAATTAGCCAAGATGGCAGTGGTCAGGCTCTCTTGCCCCACACCCTCTCATGTCTTCAGTTCCTATGGCTCCTTGAGTTTTCTTTCAGCCTCTCAGCTCACACCTTGCCTCACTGAGTTCAGCGAATATTGTGCACAGTGAGGTACAGCAAGACAGTTCCTAACCCCTCTGAATCCTCTCCAGCCTTAGCACTCTATCCATGACATTTTCTTCTGGAAACTCAGCTCCCTTGACACCCCTGCTCCTCTCACTGGGTGTCAGCTCTCAATTTCAAAGTCTGTTCTCTGTCTTCCTTCTGATCACCCTCTCTGTCTGTTATGTCCCATCTTGGCTCTTTTTTTATTTCCTTTTGAACATTTGATACAAATTGTAATTATTTCATTTATGTACCGCTTTGCTTATTAAATTATTTTTCTCCTTCAGTAAAATGTAAACTTCATAAAGGAAGGAAAAAAAAAAAAAAAACCACATCTGGCTTGTTTATTGTTCCATTTATCCCTGGCACCTAGCAGAAAACCTGTTCATTAAAGAACCTATGAATAAATGAAAGAATAAACTAATTTTAAAAAGTGAACTATATTACTATGACTTAAGCTATCTTCCTGGAGGCTTTAAGGGCCAAGTCAGGACTAGAACTCAGGACTCCTAATGACAATACTAATGATCTCTACTCAGATTATGCCACCTAGTGAAGAGAATCAGCAGAGTGTAGGATAGTCGAACAGAATCTCTTAGCAACCTCAAGAAGACAAACTCCTTGCATGACGAAGTTCAGTATCTCTTTTTTATGAATGATGTTACAAACACATTCAGCAGCTCTGACTACAGCTGTGGTTGCAGAAAGCAGCAAGCCAGACATGGGCGTGTACTTGGCTCTCGTTCCAGTTCTGGCTCTGCCATTTCCAGTGTGACTTGGAGTCACCGATTTGGCCTGCCTGAGTCTCAGTGTCCCCATCTGTCAATTGGGAATAATAAGTCTTTTCTGAATGTTACTAGAATAAAAGTGAGGAACAAGGGAAAGAGAGTGGGAGGATCAGAAGGCATCACAGTCCTGTCAATACCCATTTAATATCGTTGCCGTTACAGTTAGCTCTATCATTTACAGAACATTCTGCTTCTCTAAATCCTTTCCTTTGTCTGCCCTCTTCTGCTAGCCTTAGCATTTCTTTTTTGTTTAACAATAATAATGAGGAACAAGAGAGGAATTAGGAGGGGAAAAAAAAGGAGAAAGAGGAAGAGGAGGAGGAGTAGAACAAGAAGGGGAGAAGCATTTGCTGATCACCTTCTAGATGTCAGACTCCTTGGACAGCAATTCTAATCTTCACCAAGTTCTATTTGGAAAGTGCTATTATCATTCCTGTTTTACAGATTCCCAAGGCTCAGAGATAAGTCAAGTTCTCTCAAGCACAGTAAGTAAATAGCAACCTGGGATTCAGATACGGGCCTACGTGACTCCAAAGCCCAGGCTTATTCTGCCACACCACACTGTCTCCTTGGATTCAGGGAAGAAGTTCTGGGCAGGAGTCAAGAGTAAAAGCAAATCACACCTACACGCAGACTGTGGGAATGTTTATAGCTGCCGGCTGTTCATTACTGTATTTTACTACCAAAGCAGCTGTGAGAAATCAGTTTAGACACATAGATGGGCATGACAACCATACCTGTTTGCAAATGGTCCACAAACCTGGCCCACTTTTTTATGGAAACTTTTTAAAAAATTGTGGTAAAATGCAGATGACACAAACTTTACCATTGTAATCCTTTCAACCCACTCCAGTATTCTTGCCTGGAGAATCCCCATGGACAGAGGAGCCTGGCAGGTTACAGTCCATGGGGTCATAAAGAGTCAGACATGACTGAGCAACTAAGCCCACAGCACAACCCTTTTAAAAGGCACAATTCTGGTGCATTTTGTACACTCACAAAGTTGCACAACCATCACCACCACCTAGTTTGAGAGCATTTTCATCACCTTCAAAGGAGATACCATGGTAACCATTAAGCAATTACTCCCCAGGACACCCCTCAGCTGCTGGTAACCACTCATTAACTTTCTGTCTCTATGGGTTTAGGCAAACTCTTAGCTTTCTCTTGAATAACATACCTGGACAAGACCCTTGAAAGATGGTGGTTTCAGAAAACAGCAGCTCCCTTTCCGCTCAGGGCTCTGCCCCGTCGTTTCCATTAGGTTCCCCAGGGAGCTACCTGCTCATTACCTAATAGAAGAGCATAGGACCTGGAGATCGAGCAGCTCCCTCCCCCAGGGGAGC
>NW_011494863.1:13493441-13517056 GCF_000754665.1 Bison bison bison | reverse complement strand
CTTTCATGCATTGGAGAAGGAAATGGCAACCCACTCCAGGATTCTTGCCTGGAGAATCCCAGGGACGGGCTGCCGTCTATAGGGTCGCACAGAGTCGGACACGACTGATGTGACTTAGCAGCAGCAGCAGGTGATGGACAGGTAGGCCTAGTGTGCTGCAATTCATGGGGTCGCAAAGAGTCGGACACGACTGAGCTGAACTGAACTGAAGAACATTAATGATCATTAGAAGCTGTTCTGATTTCTGGGGACAAGCCAGCCTTTCTAGGAACAGAGGTGGGCAGGACTGCAGGGGGATTCAGGAATAAGTGAAGAGTGTGGAGCTGGACGGGCTTGAATCTGAACCCTGGCTCCTCCACATATTAGCCGTATGACAATGATGAGGTCACTCTACATTCCAAGGCCTCTCTTTCCAAAGATGTAAAACTGAGAAAGTGAAACCTACCTTGTTGGGGTAGTGGGGAGGTTAAAAGGGATTGCAAGAGACACAATACACATCTACTCGTTCTTTACTCCTTGGACCCCTACTAACTCAGGTAGAAGTTGTATCTACTACACAGGATCTGAAATTTAAACCAAGCAAGAACCTATCTTTACCATGTGGAAAAATGAGTAGGCATTATATTACCTTTACTGAAATGAAAGACAGATCAACCTATTTCTACACATTTGATACAGTGGGGAAATCCATTATGGAAAACAAACCATGATCTAGTCACTGTGCCAGGTTTAGTTCAAAAGGTGATATGGTAGACACCATTCTGAGTTCTGAGGTTAAATGATTACTAAAACAAAATAGTGTAGTCAGACAGCCTTGGCTTCAAATCCTAACTACACTAGCTACATGACATTGAACGAATAACTTGCAGGCTCAATTCACTCTTCCATAGATACAAGAATAGTACTAATGTCATAAGGTTATTTGAGGGTTAAATGAGATAATCTATACAAAGCATTTAGCATGGTATACCAAGTCAGCAGTCAATAAATGTTAGATATTAGAACCATAATTTTTAATAATAAAAAGCAAGCAAAATAACATAAAATGATGAGTTCTGTTGGACAAAAGCATTGGGAGCCCCCGAGAGAGTCCAGGATTGTTTTTGGGGGAAGTGACATCTTAAAGGATGTATATGAATTAACCAGATGGGAAGGGCAAGGTCCTTCTTTCTGTGGGGTGTATGTGTTTATTAATTTTTTTTTTAATTTATTTATTTTCAGTTCAGTTCAGTTGCTCAGTCATGTCCGACTCTTTGCGACCCCATGAATCACAGCACACCAGGCCTCCCTGTCCATCACCAACTCCTGGAGTTCACTCAAACTCACATCCATTGAGTCGGTGATGCCATCCAGCCATCTCATCCTCTGTCGTCCCCTTCTCCTCCTGCCCCCAATCCCTCCCAGCATCAGGGTCTTTTCCAATGAGTCAACTCTTGGCATGAGGTGGCCAAAGTATTGGAGTTTCAGCTTTAGTATCAGTCCTTCCAATGAATATCCAGTACTGATCTTTAGAATGGACTGGTTGGATAATTGGAGGCTAATTACTTTACAATATTGTAGTGGTTTTTGCCATACATTGCATGAATCAGCCATGGGTGTACATGTGTTCCCCATTCTGAACCCCTCTCCCACCTCCCTCCGCATCCCATCCCTCAGAGTCATCCCAGTGCACCGGCCCTGAGTGCCCTGTCTTATGCATGAACCTGGACTGTCGATCTGTTTCACATTTCAGTGCTAGGTCATTCTAAGAGGAGTGAATAGTGCAAGAAAAAGACAAGAAGGCGCAGAGCAGGGCACTCACTGTGTGACAGAAGCTGTGAGCAGCTTACTGGGAGGGAAGGAGGGAGGGAAAGAACCAGACAGACAGCACCATAGGCCATCCCACAACTTCAACTTGGTTTATACCCTGAGGGCAGTAAGGAACCGCTGAAAGGTTTTCAGCACAGTAATCAGAGGCTTGGCTCTGCCTTTGAGAGGCATCCCTCTGGCAGTTGCGAGCAGGATAAATTTCAGCAAAAGAATTCGGGAAGCAGGGAGAGCTATAAGGAAGCTGTTGAAATAATTCAAACGAGAAGATAAGCAAACTGAACTAAGACAATAGTAGCAAAAACAAAGAGGATAATAAAATGTGGGGATTGACTGAATTCAGGTTGAAGCAGGGGTTGCCTAGAGGTTTCAAAGTTTACAGAGGTGGAGGGGCTTTATTCTAACAGGACACGCTCGAGGCAGGCAAGGTCTCAGGAGGGTAAGGAGTTCCCTTTATTTATGGAACAAAGAGTGTGAAGGAATTGACTAACCTGTGAAGTGCCGCTCAGACGCCCCTCCGAGAATGGAGGTCTGGGCAGCTGTGTGCCCGCCTGCAGTGACTGACAGACAGGAGGGCTGCCTCAGGCCAACTGAGGACAGTGCTGAAGGGTCTTCTCCACGCAGAGCTACCCGCTGGGCCTCTGTCCTCTCACCCAACCTGCTGCCCTGCCTCTCCTCTCACAAGAGCGGCTCCTGAGAGCAACTCGAGTGAACTTCCGGCCCGCGCGTCTCCCCTGGAGTCAGCTTCCTGGGGAACGCAACCTGCCACAGGTGTGCCCCTTTCACTCCGCACAACAGCTCTGGGAAGAGTGGAAGATGAGGAGGAGGATCTCTGTGTAACAGGTGAGGACCTGTTACAAATTGAGCTTGAGAGCACGTAAGTGGTTAGAGTTGAATCAGATTGAGACACCTCAAGTGTGCTACTCTAGAAGTTTCTCTCCATGGTACTTCTCAGCAGGTTCTTGAGCCTGGCTGCACATGAGCATCATCTTTGGAGTTTTTACGTCAAATATCAGTCTGTATCTATTTACATTCCCACCAACAGTGCAAAAACGTTCCCTTTTCTCCACACCCTCTCCAGCATTTATTGTTTGTAGACTTTTTGATGATGGCCATTCTGACTGGTGTGAGGTGATATCTCATTGTAGTTTTGATTTGCATTTCTCTAATAGTGAGCGATGTTGAGCATCTTCTCATGTGTTTGTTAGCCATCTGTATGTCTTTTTTGGAGAAATGTCTGTTTAGGCCTTTTCCCTCTTTTTGATTGGGTAGTTTGTTGTTCTGGTATTGAGTTGTGTGAGCTGCTTGTATATTCTGGAAATTAATCCTCTGTCAGTTGTTTCATTTGCTATTATTTTCTCCCATTCTGAGGGTTGTCTTTTCACCTTGCTTATAGTTTCCTTTGCTGTGCAAAAGCTTTTAAGTTTAATCAGGTCCCACTTGTTTATTTTTATTTCCATTACTCTAGGAGGTGGGTCATAGAGGATCTTGCTTTGATTTATGTCATGAAGTGTCTTTCTATGTTTTCCTCCAAGAGTTTTTTAGTTTCTGATCTTACATTTAGCTCTTTAATCCATTTTAAGTTTATCTTTGTGTGTGGTGTTAGGAAGTGTTCTAATTTCATTCTTTTACATATAGCTGTCCAGTTTCTCAGCACCATTTATTGAAGAGGCTGTGTTTGTCCTGATGAATGGATAAAGAAATTGTGGTACATATACACAATGGAATATTACTCAGCCATAAAAAGGAACACATTTGAGTCAGTTCTAATGAGGTGGGTGAACCTAGAGCCTATTATACAGAATGAAGTAAGTCAGAAAGAGAAATTGTATTCTAACACATATATACAGAATCTAGAAAAATGGTCCTGAAGAATTGATTTACAGGGCAGCAGTGGAGAAGCAAACATAGAGAATAGACTTATGGACATGGGAAGAGGGGAGGAGAGGGTGAGATGTATGGAAAGAGTAACATGGAAACTTACATTACCATATGTAAAATAGATAGCCAATGGGAATTTGCTATATGGCTCAGGAAACTCAAACAGGGGCTCTGTATCAACCTAAATGGGTAGGATGGGGAGGGAGATGGGAGGGAGGTTCAAGAGCGAGGGGATATATGTATACCTATGGCTGATTCATGTTGAGGTTTGACAACAACAAAATTCTGTAAAGCAATTATCTTCCATTAAAAAATAAATAAATTTAAAATATATATATCTGTCTGGAACCCAGCACCAGAGATTCTGCTTTGGTGGGTCTGGAATGGGGTCCCTGTCAGTTATTAGAAATCTCCTTCCTGGCAAGTGACAGAGCCCAACTTACACCAGCCTTGGCAATAAGAAAGAGTGTGTTGGGGAATAATTTATAAGGATAGTGGGGTATCTCAATAAGGGTAAGGATGAAATGCAGCTAAGCATCAGAAATAAGGAATTGAAGTCTCAGTGCTATCAGAAGTCATATTCTTTTCCTTTTCTCTTTTTCTTTTCCTCGTGTGCCTGCTTCAGTTCTATTCTGCTCCTTCGTTCAGGTATCATGGCATTCATGGCTGAAGACAAAAATTACCACTAGCAGCCCCCAAGATTTACATCAGTAAAGACACTCAAAGAGTCTAGATTCTCTTTCTCAAGACTATAAACTTCTCCATGAGATACTCTGATTAGCCCAAATTGGGGCAGGTGCCTACAAGCCCCTGAATCAATTAGTTTATGTCTTAAAGGTGAGGTCATAGTATAATATAATCTTTCTGCAGCGATTTTGATGATGACAAGGGGTAACTCTTTGCAAAGGGAAGTTAGACAGACAATTACAAAGCTGTTCACTGCATCTTCACCTCATGCCAGCCCTTGCCTTCCTTCTGTCTCTTTACCCCCATTTTCTAATCCTAGCATGGACATGATTTGAAATTGTTCCTGTTGGTGGTCTAACTTTTATGTGTTCTCAACTTTGAAAAGGCTAGAGAGGAGAGGAAGTCAATTGGGATCAAGAACATACAATCAGGGAAGCCTCTGAGATTAGAGATAGAAGAAAGGCTTACAGAGATCCTCCCCTCAAACCCTGCCATTTTTTAAATTTCATTTGGGGAAGCTGACATGCAAAGAGGTTCAAGATTTCTCAAGATCACATTTTATGAGATTGCAGGGTTGGACCTGGTACCCAGTTTTCCAACCTTTTAGTCTAGTGTGCTTTTCTTTACAATCAATAAATGTCTTGAAGCAATTACCAACTGAAAAGATTTCAAAAATTAAAATGAAACACCTCCAAGATAAAGTAAATCAATGGAATTTGATTTGTACAAATTTGAATTGTACACCATTTTTCTCAATATTTACTTATTCTATAAATCAAGGACAACCTACAACAATCACACTGTGTCTAATGCTCATACGGTTTCAAGATAGCTACCATGACAAGTAATTGTGAAACAAATTATTTTCATCCATGAATGGAAGCAATAGGGGGTTTAGAATTTGTCAAGCAGACCCGTAATTAACAGATGGATTGCTTGAGGCTTTAAGAAGGATGATCAGAGGAGGATTGTGGGGCACTACAGGCAAATAGAAAGCTCACTGAGGAGATGGGAGGCTGGGGTTCTGGTCCAACTCCACCCCTGGTTCTAAGCCAGATATTTCCCTTCTCTGGGTCCCAGTGGCCCTATATGTGAAAGGAGTTTGAATGAGAAATGCATTTCCCCAACTATGGCTATGCCATCTTGGTGCCTCTTCAACATGGCATGACAGCTTGCTTCATCATAACTTATTTAATAATCTGGCTTTACCTCAACTCTGTTTGCTTAAATTTTAATAAGAAAACCTTATCACTGTTAAAAACCAGCATCACTTACATCAGTTGAGGATAACTATCTCAGCATATATGTAATTATTCAAATAAACAAAAATGTTCACCTGCATTCCATTAAAAAATTCCCTTGCTACTACCACTGGTATATGTACCCTGTGATGGGGACCCCTGGACCAAACAGTCTCTAGGGACTTCTTGCTCCAACTTGGGATGCCCCTTAGGAATGGTCAGAGGTCAAATGAGATAGAAGTCAAAGGACCTCACATATAAGAGAATTTTTGGACTTAAAACTCAACATTCAGAAAACTAAGATCATGGCATATGGTCCCATCACTTCATGGAAAGTAAATGGGGAAATAACAGAAACAGCGAGAGACTTTATTTTGGGGGGCTCCAAAATCACTGCAGATGGTGACTGCAGCCATGAAATTAAAAGATGCTTTCTTCTGGAAGAAAAGCTATGACCAACTTAGACAGCATATTAAAAAGCAGAGACATTACTTTGCCAACAAAAGTCCATCTAGTCAAAACTATGGTTTTTCCAGTAGTCATGTATGGATGTGAGAGTTGAACTATAAAGAAGGCTGAGCGCTGAAGAATTGATGCTTTTGAACTGTGGTGTTGGAGAAGACTCTTGAGAGTCCCTTGGACTGCAAGGAGATTCAACCAGTCAATCCTCAAAGAAATCAGTCCTGAATATTCATTGGAAGGACTGATGCTGAAGCTGAAACTCCAATACTTTGGCCACCTGATGTGAAGGACTGACTCATTGGAAAAGACCTTGATGCTGGGAAAGATTGAAGGCAGGAGAAGAAGGGGATGACGGAGGATGAGATGGTTGGATGGCATCACTGACTCGGTGGACATGAGTTTGAGTAGGCTCCTGGAGTTGGTGATGGGCAGGGAAGCCTGGCATGCTGCAGTCCATGGGGTCGCAAAGAGTCAAATACAACTGAGTGAATGAGCTGAACTGAACTCCCTGTTGCAGGACCTGGTTCTCTGCTGTTTACCTTTCCCATCACTGCCCTGGAAATGCAGCCCACAGACCTGGCCTGGGCTTACTTACTTATCCTTTCAAGGCAAGTGAATCCAAACACTGCTGTCAGGTTGGCTTTAAGAAGGAATGACCTGATAACAATTTCCGGTTTTGTACTAGTTCAGGAAATTCTGGATTTTAGTAGAGGTCAGTGCCTTAACACACATCGCATGCACACACACACACACACACACACACACACCACATGTACACAAAGTTTCTAATTCCAGTGTTGGAACTTCAGGCAGCTCTAGCAAAGGATATGGAAGAACTATAGGCAGGACACTCCCCACTTTCACCTGTGTCTCAGTTTGTTGTCTGTCACATCCACCTCTCATGGTTCCCTCCCTCTCTCCCTCTTATCCTTCCTTCCTATTGTCACTTTTTCCTTGTCTACTGTTTTCTTTCTTTGTATTTCTTTCTCAGTCATTTTCCACCCTGCTCTATTTTCTCTTTATTTTCTTCCATCTCATTTTTTTCTCTCTCAAATTTCTTCAACATCAACTTGGCAAACACTTATTCAGCATCCTCTCACTGACAGGCATTGGTGCCAATCCCCCTCAGTGCCTCTCCCTCACTTCTTCCACCACCCATTCATCCATCTATGCAGTCTCATGCCATCCATCCATCCATCCATCCATCCATCCAGTATTTATTCAGAACCCACCTCTCAGCCTCTGCTTGCTTCTTTTCCATCAGCTTTCTGAACCCTAACTTGGCCCATCTTCTGACCCCACCAGTTGCTGGCTGATCAGGCACAGAAGCCCTCAGAGGGGCTAAGGCAAAGAACAAGACGGTTGACTCCAGCTAAATTTGTGGCAAATGTCCTAGATTGGTCTGGAACTTTAAAATGTATCCAGAACTACCAAAAATGGACCACAGAACTAGACTCCCAGCACCAGCCTCGAGTTGCAGCTTGGGGATGGGAGGGCTGGTGTCTGTTGGATGGGCAATAGCACCATCCTCTCCCTTACCCAGGCAGTGGCAGGTGGACACTGCAGTTCCAAGTCCAGCCTCTGGCCCAGACCAGACATCCCACGTGGTCAGACGTCCCAGCCCTGAGTATCTCCAGACTTGGCAGAGGCTGAGAATGGACTTAATGTAGACTCCAGTGGTAGAATCACAAACTAGGAGAGCTGGCAGTATTCAGCTGTTTAAAAGTGAAAGTGTTAGTCACTCAGTTGTGTCCAACTCTGTGACCCCATGGACTGTATAGCCCACCAGGCTCCTCTGTCCATGGAATTATCCAGGCAAGAATGCTGGAGTGGGTTGCCATTTCCTTCTCTACAGGATCTTCCTGACCCAGGAAGTGAACCCAGGTCAGTCTCCTGCATTGCAGGCAGATTCTTTACCATCTGAGCCACCAGAAGCCCACTCTGTTTATGGGTGAGAGAGATGAGAGCTACAGAAAGAGTGAGCTTTATAGACCCCCGTCCGCAGAGGAGTTAGTGGCAGAGGTGAACTAGAACCCAGACAATCTGACAACTAACCTCCCAACCCCATCACTGAAGCTTTTTCACCTTTCTTCCTGCCTCTCTAAAAGCCACTTTGGATGAATTACATGGTGAGTGTTTGCACTTCCTACAAAGAGAGAGTCTAATGATGCTGCTCCATTTTCTCCACTGTCTGAACCGGATGCCTCTAAAGTCACTACATGCATGCTAAGTTGCTTCAGTCGTGTCCGACTCTTTGCGACCCCACGGACTGTAGCCTGCCAGGCTCCTCTGTCCATGGAATTCTCCAGGCAAGAATACTGGAGTGGGTTTCCATGTCCTCCTCCAGGCAAGTTTCCCAACCCAGGGATTGAACCTACGTCTCTTATGTCTCCTGTATCAGCAGGTGGGTTCTTTACCACTAGTGCCACCTGGGAAGCCCCAGCATGACGATAATGGGGGAAAAAAAAGATTTATCAAGTGTTTACCACATTAAGTCCTTTACATGCATTATCTCATTTAAATCTCACAGCATCCCTTGGATGTAGATATTAATGTGATCCCTAATTTATAGATGAAGAAAGAGGCCTGTAGAGAATTCATAAGGCCACATGGTTAGCAATTGTTAGGACCTAACAGAGCAGTTCACATTCTTTACAACAGACCAGACAAGATATCTCAAAAGTAGCGGTTTCAGAGAGAGCATATGTATATATATGAACGACAGAGTAGATAAGTACGGAATCAAGGGTGCTGAGATGCAAGAATCCTTGTTCCAGGTCCTGGGGCCCTGATGCTATAGAAAACGGTGGTATGAAAGCAAAACTTCACCCAGCAAGGGCCATTCCCAAGGCAGGAGGTGGATGGGGCAGGGGGAGGGTGCGAGAGGTGTGGGTGAAGGCTGGCACTTAAAGCCGGATGGATGGAGACAATTGGATATGCAGAAGGGCTCTGCAAGGGGCTAGAGCATATGAGGTTTGGTCCTGAGAAGACAACAGCCCGATAAGCAGAAGAAAGGCACAATGTCAGAGGAAGGATACAGAGCCTGAGAGACTTTGCCACCTGCGTTGGCCAATTGTGGGTTCTCTGATGAGGGGCTGGTGGGTTCTAGGAGGCTGAGAGAGGCTTAGGCTTGTGATGAGGCCTGAACATGTGGCCCTGGCTGTAAAACTGGGATACCAGAGTGTTGCACCAGAAGATCAAACATCTGAGTTCTAATCTGGGTGAAACTAGGCATGTATCCCCTTACCAAAACCCTCCAATGCCTCCACCCCCACCCCCACTCCCAGTGACCAACTCAAGGTCCCTAGGAAGGCATTCAGGGCATTTTAAGATCCAAGTTCAATGATTTCTTTGATTTTCCATTCCTCATTTTTTTAAATTCTCAGGCCATTTCTCCAGGCCATGCTTTTGCTTGTGCTATCTTCCCAACCCCTTCAACCTAGATTACACCTCTTCAGCCTTAAATCTCAGGCATCACCTCCTCCTGGAAGCCTTCCCTGATTACCACTCCTCCTTAGGCTAAACTGGGTTTTCTTCTGTTTCCTTTAATGTCCTCTGACTTATGGATGTCACTGTGCTAACCAAATAATACAATTTCTTATTCATGTTCCTGTGCTGATTTCCCCAGCTAATGGGTGTTCCTCCAGGTCAGGTCAATGTCTGGATTATCTCTCCATGCCTAAGGCTTACTGAAAAAATGACTGCAGAAATAGCTTTGCTGTTATATGACATACCTGATACCCCATGGCTCAGTTTACCCATCTAAGGATAGGACTCCCTATTCTTCCTGTCTTATAGGACTACCAAGAGGACCAAATTAGGTGGTATGCATGAAATGCTCTGAGAGCTTTAAAGCCAGCAGGAGCGTAAGGGATTCTTATTATCTCATGCTCCCTTGGGCTGCCTGAGTGGCTCTACTATCTTCTACTGCCTTGTCAGTCTTCAGAGGAAGTTTTCCTCCAAAAGAAACCAATTCAAGTTTGCTCCAATAAATGATGATAAAGATCATACCAATACTCCTCCTCCTCCCTGCTCTATTTTCATGAAAACGGGCTACCCCAGAGGAAAGAAGTAAGTGGAAACGTGACTAGCATGTTCTCCCTAGTGATACCCCTGCATGCTGCGGCAAGATGGAGGACTTCCGGTGCAAAAGAGAGGGGCTGGGGGAGGCAGAAACCTCCTAAGAGCCCAGGGATTCAGGTCACAAGTAGTCAATGGGATGAATGCTGTTTTCCCATTGATATTTGAGACTTGTTTTTTGCCTGAAGAATAAGGGTTTGAGTGGACATACAGGATGCAGGGCACCTGGTTGGCAGGGATGGGCTTTGGTCAGACTCAGGATCTAACTAGCTGTGTGGTCCCCCAGGCAGGTCCCCTTTGGTCTCTGGTCCCCTCAGGTCTTCATCTATGAAAGAGGACAACCGTGATATGACAACTGAAGTTGAATGAGAACCAATCATGTTCCAGGCTGCCTCAACTCTGTGCTTTGCACAGGTTTCTTCCTTGGACCCATCCCATTCTTTCCCAACATTCATTTCAGCTTCACAGAAGAGAGGGATGACGCTCAGAGTGGCTAAGTACCTTACCTGCAATCACAGAGCTGCTGAGTTGCCAGTAGGGGGGCCTGACTTCAAAGCCCTCACACCTACTGCATTTTCCAGTCTGAACAAACATCCTCCTAAAAACCCATATAAGGGATTTTTAGGGGAAAGTTAAAATTCCACACAATCAGGGGGTATTATTATGAAAATACAGGTTATCCCCAGTGATGTATTAGCTTTCAGGAGATAACGATGCTTTTTACAAAGCTGAAAGGGAGAATGAGAGAAAGGGAGAGAAGGAACTAGATAAGACACTTGTGTTTAATCTGGGCTTTCTCCTGCCCAAGATAGTTATTATAACTTTATGGGAATGGATCAGGCATATTAAGCAGGCATCCATTTTTTTACCCAAGTGTTTTAGGCAGAAGAAGAGGTAAAAACAAGTGTTCTGTTAAGAAGCCCAGAGTGTCCAAATGCCATTGTTAGTTTGACCTTGGACATGATACAGTATATTAGCAACTAGATGCAGACTTGAAAAATGAACAGGCAGGGCTAGATCCCCAGCTTTGAGGCTTACATGACTATCACTATTCATCTTTCTTCACTGGGAGAAAAAAGTAATGGGACCTGGAAGTGACATTCCCAACCGTGACTTAGTATATGTGCCTGAAGCTGGCCTGGTGACAATTAGCCAGCCGGGCAGTCATCAGATACTTTAACTATAGCCAGAAGACTATGGCACGGGAGGGCATGGAAAGTTCTAGAGAGACTTCCAGGCTACGAATTGAGGCACAAGCCCCAGTTCTGTCCTGCTTCAAGGGGTCTGAGTGACTCACTCACCTTTCTCAAGCCACAGTTCTTTCTCATCTGTAAAAATACATCTCTACAATAGAGTCACCCTTGCCCACTTTGCAGAATTAACATGAAGGTCACTGATTCCCCAACTGTGATGTTAGGACCTATCTATAAGTCACTTCAGGGCTGTCCACCCTCCTCTGATGGTGCCTTGTGATGTACAGCTTTCCTTCATGTCCTTGTCTACATCACCTCCATGGGGAGACCCTTCTGGAACCACTATACCAGCTCAAGCCTCCATGTTAAACACACTCACTGAAGCATGGAATCTGCTTTCACAGCACCTTCTGGTGTTCATAATTAGACATTCTGGGATTATTTGATTAATGAGCCTCCACCTAGGAGACCATAAGCTTCTCAAAGGTGGGGACTATGCCAGTTTTGCTCATTGGTATATTTGCAGCACCAGCACAGCGAGTGGAAAGTTGTAGGTGCTGAATAGATGTTAGTTGATTGAATAAATGAATGAATCAAAGGAATGAAAGAAAGAAAGGATGGAGGGAGGGAAAGAATCAATCACCCAGGGAGCCAGTCTGGGACGTTCATTGAATGTCTTAACATCTCTCAGGTGTACCTTGTCACTTCCGGTAGTGGGGACAACCTCAGAAAGTGGGAAGATGGTATGGGATAAAAATTTCAGGTAAGTGAGACTTCAGAGATCCTAGAGGCCTCTGACCCCATCACAAGCTAAGTTAGAGCAGTCACTCTCTATCTCAGAAGTACTCTCTTCCGTCCCAGCACTGGTCACACTGTGTTTGGTAGGTTGCCATGTATACCTATTGTCCCTCTGGCTCACCACCAGTAACCCAGTGCCTGGTGTAGTACTGGCAGCTGATTGGGTTCTGAATGAATGTCAATCACGAGCCTCGGGCCAACAGGATCAGGGTTACAATCACAAGAGGAGATGGACAAGACACCTGATCTTAAGAAGCCATCAGTCCAGTGGGGAGCACAGTCAGGGCAGTGAACGTGAAATACCTTGTTAAATACTGTGTGAATATAAACGATTACTGAGTTCTTTCTTGTGAACATAATAATATGCTGAAGTTTCTGATGCTAGAAAATTCTGGGGGAAAAAAGCTGAAAGTAGGGTGTTTTTAGAGACAAATTCTCTTCTAACAAATCATCTGTTCATTCAACAAATTCTTTCTGAGCACCTACTATGTGCCATGTAATGTGGTGGTAAGATGAGGTCAGTAAGTGGGACTGGTTGGATCCTAGCTATCAGGGAGCTAGGATTGCCCAGAAATAACAACGCTTTCCTCCTTTTTTCTCATCTTCAGTACCTTACTTGCCTGTAAACAAAGGGCCTGCTGTCATATACTGCAGGATTGCTATTCCAGGCTCATTAAAAGGAAAAAAAAAAAAGGCATTTACACTGAAGAAACTAGTCTGCCAGGCATCTATAAGCTGCTTATGGATTTATAAGAGTCATACATCAGCCTAAGTGCCTCAACTTGAATTATCCAGCTTCCCACCACTGTTTTCTCTGTGGTCCTCACCCCACACCCCTTTCATTTCTCCTGAGGCCTCCTACCCCCAGCTTCCCTGTGGTCTAACAGCATCTTCCTTTTCAATTTCCAAAACGATCAACCAGCCCAGACACCACACAAGAAGGATCCAGGGAGGCCCAAAACAGGAGCATAAGCCAACCGTCTGTCCCCAAGTCATTTGGGAAGCAATTCAGACAGCTTGGAGGGAGGAAAATGATGCTTTGGCTTCTGGGGAAGCATAAAACAGTCTTTCAAGTTCCAAAGACAGCTATAACTGCCTCCAGTCAAAACTGGCTTGATGAAGACCCACCCAATGATGGAGACTTCAAGGACAGCCCAACAATGTCCACACCCAAAGTGTCACCGTTCTCTGGACTGATTATCTGAATCATACAGATGCCATGATTCTTCAGGGAGGGGCACATAGTAAGCTTCTATCCAGCATTCAACCCAGCCTTCTGAGCACAAGGCAAGAGGAGGGCCGTGCTGGGGAACAGGGCACCGTGACAGCAGATGACAGCAACTCCCCTGGAGCCAGAAACAGGTACACGCGGAGCAGCTAAACACTTCCAACCTCAAAGAAAGGGAGCAAAAGGGCAGAGGCACTAATTTGTCATGGCAGCTAGGTAGGTGATGGCTCTCTCAGACCTTCAGTTTCTCCAACTCCAGAATGAGGGGCACAGGGTGCCTGTCTGGCTCTGGTGTTCTCTGCAGACCTGCTTTTCACTTCCTGGATCTGTTGTCCTTGTTCCCCCAGAGAACACACCAAGCCAGCCAGTAATGTGCTGCGAGGCCTGGTGCAGCGTGATTTACTGCGAGGCAGCCTGCATGCCCAACGGTACCTTTGGAACAAGCTCGCCATCCACAATCTTGAGTGTCATCATTATTGGCCTCATGGGAGGAGTTTGTTTCTTCCCTGCCCTTCGATTCTCAGCACAAGGTGAGAGGCTCCTGCTTCTTTCCCTGAGCTATGCAAGATCTACATCTCAGAACACAGGGACAAATCCATTATAAGGGCTGGCTTTGGGCACAGGAGAAATGGCCAGCCCAGATACAGGATCAGTAGAGTATGGTTCCTTCATTCCAAAAATCTGCTTTGAGTTCCTACTATGTGGTCCCTACTGTGTGTCTCTCTCTGCCTCATCCCAATCCATTCTTTGTAAGGTCTCCCTCTGCCTGGAATGCTTTTACTGCCTCCCTTTTTAAACCTCTAAAATGTCTTTCATCATACAGGTTTCCCTACAGAGAGCATCTTCCCTGTGAAGTCCTCCCTAATATGCCCACCAAACTGCTCCTCCCTGTGCTTTAGTCTAGGACTTGCTGACACCTGCACTTTCTCTCCAGGTTAACCTTCTATGTTCTGTAATTAATGACTTGTACATCTCTCTTTCAACTATCAATCAAGTGGATAGATTGTATATCCACTGAGGTGAAGGAAGACATCATCTCTCTAACTGATTCCAACCAACGTCTTGTATCTTCATGGCCCTTTAGGTATGTTTCCTCAATCAGAGGAAGAAAAGTAAGAAAAATCTGAATGGCACACACTTCCTAATCCAGTGGCTGCTGTCAGCTAACAATTTTGAGTGGATTTTTGCCACGGCACACTGAGAATACTCTCTCCAGTCCTGCATCTTTTAATACCATCCTAGGCTGACAACTCCCAGAGTTGGTACTTCCACCTCTGACTTGTATGCTAAGCTACAGTACCCTCTCTTCTCTGAGATATTCAATATCCATCTCAATGCAATTCGTATGCCCCTAACAGAACTCTTAATTTTCACCTCCAAATGTTTTTATCCCAAGTCTTCCCCAGCTCAGTAAATGGTATTACTAGGCATCCAGTTGCTCAAACCTCACACGTAGAGGCCTCATTGACTTCTTACTTGGCCTCGTTTCCTGCGAGTCCCCTCAGCTCCACCTCCAGAGTGTTCCCTGGGTCTGTCCACTTCTCTCCATCTCCATTGCTAAGAACCCAGTCCAAGCCACCATTGTCTCTAACCTGGACAACCACCAACAGTCTCACTGACCACCCACTTCCACTCTGCTCCTGTACAATCTATCTACAGTCTAAGTGGCCTTTTAAACACATGAACCATACAATCTCACTCCACTACTCAAAGCCCTCTGATGGATTCCCAAGGCCATCAGAACAGAATTGCCTTTGGGCCTGCTTATCTGATCAGCCTCGTGCCCTGAAAGCTCCCTCTAGTCAAGCACTCTGCTCATCAAGCTGACCAAGCTCATTCCTGCAGGATGCTCCCTCTGCCTGGACCAATGCATTTCTAGATCTTCAGATGGCTGTCTCCTCTTTATCAGGAAGACCTCCACTAAACTGTCACTTCCTTCCCTGACTGCTCAGTTTAAAATGTCTCCCCACACGCCATCCAACATTCTGTCATATTGCCTGGTTTTAATTTTCTTTAGCACTTATGCTCACTGAAATTATCATCTTTCTTCACTTATTTGCCGTGATTCCCCTATCGTGGTTGTTCAGTTGCTAAGTCATGTCTGACTCTGGGACGCCATGCATTACAGCACATCAGGCTTCCCTGTCCTTCACTATCTCTCAGAGTTTGCTCAAACTCATGTCCATTGAGTTGATGATGCCATCCAAACATCTCATCCTCTGCCACCCCCTTCTCCTCCTGCCCTCAATTTTCCAGCATCAGGGTCTTTTCCAATAAGATTGTAAATTCTCTGAGATCATATAACTTGTCTATCTATCTTCACATCCTTTATCTTCACATCCTTAGGATCAAAAGCAGTATCTGGCCCATGTTGGGTATTACAATACCACAGTCAGCCAAATGAAATAAGAGGAGTGACTGGCTGAGAGGAGGAGTAGCCTCGAAGAACAGTGGGGACTCCTGATCCCAGCGTTACAATCGGTGACAAAGCCCAAGCTGGAAATGAAGACTGATGGGGCGTGTTGCTGCCTCCTCCTGTCAGCCAGTTTCCAAGTTTTGTTCTGAAATCTTCATGCTTAGACAAGGGAAAAACAAGGACTTAATTGATCTATAATATTTATGAGAAAACAGTGAAAGCAAATCCCTTACATAATTGGTATATAAATCATTTCAGATGTGAGTAATGAAGCCAGGACTGGCCATTTATTTTAAATATTAGAGACTTGTAAAGCCTAGTTTAGTTGTATTTAAAATCCTTTCTAGAAAATAGAACAGGCTATCCTGGGAAGAAATGAGTTCCCTGGCATTGGAGGTATTCAAGCCAAGATTAGCCAGCCACGCGGCATGGATGCAAGAGAATATTAAGTCATGGGTGCTGGAGAATATTAAGTCATCAGACCAAGGTTGGACTGGACGTGCTCAATGGACAATTCAGAGGTTTGATTGCATCTTGCCAGTAGCACTAACAAAAATGCTGATGAAGATGCTAATGACACTGATGGTGAGGATGCTGAGACTGCAGTAGCTCATGGTGATGATGACCACATGACCGCTACTATTATCGGGCTCCATCTATGCTTGATTATTTGTTGTTGTTTAGTCGCTAAGTTGTGTCCGACTCTTCGAGACTCAATGGACTGTAGCCTACCAGGTTCCTCTGTCCATGGGATTTCCCAGGCAAGAATACTGGAGTGGGTTGCCATTTCCTTCTGCAGGGGATCTTCCTGACCCAGGGATGGAACCTGCATCTCCTGCATTGGCAGGTGAATTTTTTACCACCGAGCCACCCAGGAAGCCTACATGTGATTTCAAACACTTAAATGTCTTATATTAATTGTCTCAAATCCTCAAAATACACCTGAGAAGGAAGAATTATCCTCTTTATTTAGAAAATGAGGAAATGGAGACAAAAAGAACTTTAAACATTTATTCAAAGTCACCCAACTTTGTTGGGAAGTGGGAGGGCAGATATTTCAGTATAGCTCTCAGTGACATACCATAACTACACTGCTCAATTTTATGGGTACACCTGCAGAATATGGTATGTCCTTCTTTGTACTGGGACATAGTAAAGAAAAAGATAATTCTGCTGCTACTGCTGCTAAGTTGCTTCAGTCATGTCTGACTCTGTACAACCTCATACACGGCAGCCTACCAGGCTCCCCCGTCCCTGGGATTCTCCAGGCAAGAGTACTGGAGTGGGGTGCCATTGCCTTCTCCGAAAGATAAGTCTAGCAGATATCTTAAATATAGGATATTCTGGCTACTCATGCATAAATTCATAGACGAATGACATACTGAGGTGAACTACAGCACCCAACCATAATTCAGAAAATATTGATTCCAATGTGAGACCTGTCACTGCCTTGCTGGGTGACCCAGGCACATTGCTTTTCCTTTCTGTACAACCTCAGTATAAAACAAAAAAAGGAAAAGAGATGATTCCTGAAGTTAGTTTCAGAAGTGTTCAGGTATTCAGGGAAACTAAATCCTATCTATTTATCTATCAGTCAACATTTAGAAGTGAATCGCAAGTAAATTATCTCCTTATTGTGTATTTAAGCCAAATGCAAATTCAAAAATCCCCGAGTACTCCTCAAAACAACACAGATCTCAAGGTATGGGTCAAATGAGGAAATGTAAGACATTTCTAAAGCAAAAGACTAGAAACTCCAGAGAGCATCTATTTCTTCTTTAAGAGTCCCAAGAGTAAAGGGAAAAAGATGACTCCTAAAATTGCTGGTCCATTATTTAACGCAGTATATACTCTGCATCCTAATCCAAATTAGAGTTCTTGTGCTCTACACTGAGGGGAGAAGGCATTCAGAGCATCACTGCAACATTCAGCAGGTAAATAAGCACATTTTACCCTCTTCTGCAGGTCTCATAAGAGAGCATTGCTTCCTTGAAGACTGCCATGAGCTATGAGGAATGTGTCTTAAATCAGAATAACGTCCTCTTATTAAAAGAACAAAAAGCTACCTTTCAAACAGAGTCACTGTGCTGGTTTTCTGATTAACTGTCTGCAAGCTGTGATTTCCCATGTGGATTCAAGCCATGAATCTGCTAGAGTTTTGCTTCAACCTGACTCTGATCTCCTTTGGGAAACACAGAAAAAGCATTTCCTAGTCTCTGCCACCTTCTAGTCATGTGACCTTGAGTGGGTTTCTGCACCTCTCCAAACTCACCTCACCTCCTTCAGGGGAATTTTACTGATAATGTAAATCAGCCAGTTTAAAGCAAATCCACTTAAAACAAGTTCTAAAACATTCTACTAAACAGTGGAAGAGATACCATTGGGACCTTAGTTTAAAAATAAAATCAAAATCTTTAAAAAGAAGTTATTTCTAACTTATATGTAGTGAATTGTAACTCCATGCTAATTCTCAGAAGCAACAAAGAATAAATCAAGTATGGAGGGCTGAGGGCACACTTAAAAAAAAAAGCGCAAAGCAAGATGCAACCTTTTTTTAGGTTTGATGTTCACAGATAATCATTAACTGGTTTATGTTTTCAGAAATGTTTAAGAATTTTAAAAAATTCCCAAGAGTTTCTCATAGTCCTTCGATTAAACATTTTCTTTGAAAAAGTCTATTATGTTTAATCCTCAGTGATTCTCTCTTTTTCAATTGTTAATTCTAAAAACTCAGATCCTTGTTTGGTTATAATCCAAGTACTTTTCCAACATAACTTTCAGCAGATTCATTACCTTTACTATCACTGGTCATTTTACTTTACAACTGATTAACTACTTTAGCTTGTATTATTCGATGTCTGTTAATACCTATCACTTATCAGCAGACTTGCCAAAAATATTGATGTGCTGGGCGGGGAAACAATTGTTAAGCAGAGAAGAATGTTTCAGTCAGGCTAATTTTACAAAGGGGCAATTCATCAGTGAATATTTTCATGTGAAAATGAGTTTGGCTCCTCTGCACACCATGACATGGCCTTAGATGACAGCTCCCCCATACTCACCTGATCTCTCTCGCCTTTCTTAGGTCTTGCCTCAAATGTCACTTCAATAAAGTCTTTCATGAAAATCTTATTTTAAATGGCAGTCCAATTCCAAGCTCATACACATCCACTCCATTTACCCTTTTTCTGTTTTGGCTTCTTTGGAGCACTTACCAATACCTAACACACTGTATATTTACATCTTTATTTGTTTATTGTCTGTCCTCCTGTTCCCACTAGGATGAAAGTTCCATGAGAGCAGGGAATTTTGTCTGCTTTATTCATGGGCTTCCCAGGTGGCGTAGTAGTAAAGAGTCCACCTGCCAATGCAGATTCGATCCCTGGGTCAGAAAGATCCCTTGGAGTAGGAAATGGCAACCTATTCCAGTATTCTTGCCTGGAAAATCCCATGGACAGAGGGGCCTGGAGGGTTACAATCCATGGGGTCTCAAGGAGCTGTATACATGACTGAACACACACACACATTTATTGCTTATCACCATTAGCAAGAACTGTGCTTGGAATCTAGCAGGAGCTTAAAAAAATGTGTTAAATGAATTATATTCAAATAAGAAAAATCTCCAGGATCTCAAAGATTAGAGAACATTGCTGATAGTACCAGTGTTGTGGGTGTCTTTTGTGCTAAGGAAGACAAATAGGTTCCATCACAAATTTGTTACTGGCTCTCTGGAGCCCTGTGTGGAAATGAATGATAAGACTGATTAGTGATAGCTGCCCTTGGGCATCAGAAGTACCCAGAGGAATGATGGCTAAGTATTCTGCCCTCCTACCTATATTGTTGCACAATCATCCTCCACTCCATGCGAGACTTTTCAGTAGTGTCTACCATTACACACACACATGCATCTAAGACAAAAGTGTAACACGGCTCACATTGTTTTTGAAAGTAACAGGCATTTTTCAGATCTCAACCAAGATAATTTCAACTTTATGCTCTATTTTAGCTGCCAGCTAATTACTAACTGCCAACCTGGTATATGAACTCCCGGACTTGGTGATGGACAGGGAGGCCTGGTGTGCTGCGATTCATGGGGTCAAAAAGAGTCGGACACGACTGAGCAACTGATCTGATCTGATCTGAACCTGGTATAAGTAGTCATCTAGTAAAGTAGCATCCTTGGGAATCAGACTTTTGGTTATAAGAAACTTTAGAAATAATCTCATTCAAACTGATCATTTTATGGATAGAGAAACCAAGGCTTAAAAGATTAAGCATTTGTTCTCAAATCTTGCAGCTAAATTCATACAAATGAGAACTGTATATCTTTAGCATTTATAAACAAAAGACAAATCAGAGACCCAAGGACATTTTTAACAAATTAAAAGGGAAGAAACAAAACAGCAAAAACAAGACCAGGAGCTGACTGTGGATCGGATCATGAACTCCTTATTGCCAAATTCAGACTGAAATTGAATAAAATGGACAAAACCACTAGACCATTCAGGTATGACCTAATAAAATCCCTTATGACTATACAGTGGAAGTGAGAAATAGATTTAAGGGACTGTATCTGATAGACAGAGTACCTGATGAACTATGGATGGAGGTTTGTGACATTGTACAGGAGACTGGAATCAAGAGCATCCCCAAGAAAAAGAAATGCAAAAAAGCAAAATGGCTGTCTTAGGAGGCCTTACAAATAGCTGTGAAAAAAAGGGGAGTGAAAAGCAAAGGAGAAAATGAAAGATATACCCATTTGAATGCAGAGTTCCAAAGAATAGCAAGGAGAGATAAGAAAGCCTTCCTCACTGATCAATGCAAAGAAATACAGGAAAACAACAGAATGGGAAAGACTAGAGATCTCTTCAAGAAAATTAGAGATACCAAGGGTAAGGACAGAAATGGGGGACCTAACAGAAGCAGAAGATATTAAGAAGAGGTGGCAAGAATACACAGAAGAACTGTACAAAAAAGATCTTCAGGACCCAGATAATCATGATGATGTGATCACTCACCTAGAGCCAGACATCCTGGAATGTGAAGTCAAGTAGGCCTTAGGAAGCATCACTAGGACCTAGCTAATGGAGGTGATGGCATTCCAGTTGAGCTATTTCAAATCCTGAAAGACAATGCTGTGAAAGTGCTGCACTCAATATGCCAGCAAATTTGGAAAACTCAGCAGTGGCCACAGGACTGGAAGAGGTCAGTTTTCATTCCAGTCCCAAAGAAAGGCAATGCCAAAGAATGCTCGAACTACCACACAATTGCATTCATCTCACAGGCTAGTTAAGTAATGCTCAAAATTCTCCAAGCCAGGCTTCAGCAATATGTGAACTGTGAACTTCCAGATGTTCAAACAGGTTTTAGAAAAGGCAGAGGAACCAGAGATCAAATTGCCAACATCCGCTGGATCATGGAAAAAGCAAGAGGGTTCCAGAAAATCATCTATTTCTGCTTTATCGCCAATGCCAAAGCCTTTAACTGTGTGGATCACAATAAACTGGAAAATTCTGAAAGAGATGGGAATACAAGACCACCTGACCTGCCTCTTGAGAAACCTGTTTGCAAGTCAGGAAGCAACAGTTAGAACTGGACATGAAACAACAGACTGGTTCCAAATAGGAAAAGGAGTACGTCAAGGCTGTATATTGTCACCCTGCTTATTTAACTTCTATGCAGAGTACATCATGAGAAATGCTGGGCTGGAAGAAGCACAAGCTGGAATCAAGATTGCCGGGAAAAATATCAATAACCTCAGACATGCAGATGACACCAGCCTTATGGCAGAAAGTGAAGAGGAACTCAAAAGCCTCTTGATGAAAGTGAAAGAGGAGACTGAAAAAGTTGGCTTAAAGCTCAACATTCAGAAAACGAAGATCATGGCATCTGGTCCCATCACTTCATGGGAATTAGATGGGGAAACAGCGGATACAGTGTCAGACTTTATTTTGGGGGGCTGCAAAATCACTGCAGATGGTGATTGCAGCCATGAAATTAAAAGACACTTACTCTTTGGAAGGAAAGTTATGACCAACCTAGATAGCATATTCAAAAGCAGAGACATTACTTTGTCAACAAAGGTCCATCTAGTCAAGGTTATGGTTTTTCCAGTGGTCATGTATGGATGTGAGAGTTGGACTATAAACAAATCTGTGCACCGAAGAATTGATGCTTTTGAACTGTGGTGTTGGAGAAGACTCTTAAGAGTCCCTTGGACTGCAAGGAGGTCCAACCAGTCCATTCTGAAGGAGATCAGTCCTGGGTGTTCATTGGAAGGAGTGATGCTAAAGCTGAAACTCCAGTACTTTGGCCACCTCATGCGAAGAGTTGATTCATTGGAAAACACTCTGATGCTAGGAGGGCTTGGGGGCAGGAGGAGAAGGGGACGACAGAGGATGAGATGGATGGATGGCAGAATCCACTTGATAGATATGAGTTTGGATGAACTCCAGGAATTGGTGATGTACCAGGAGGACTGGCGTGCTGCAATTCATGGGGTTGCAAAGAGTCGGACACGACTGAGTGACTGAACTGAACTGAACTTTTATTGAAGTATAGTTGATTTTCAATATTGTGCTAGTTTCAGGTGTACAGCAAATTCAGTTATGTTTATATATTATATATATATATTTCAGATTATTTTCCATTATAGGTTATTATAAGATGTTGAATATAGTGCTGTATAGTAAATCCCTGTTGCTTATCTATTTTATGTATAGGAGTTTGTATCTGTTAACCTCATACTCCTAATCTATCCCTCCTGCCCCTGTCCCTTTCCTCTTTGGTAACCATACATTTGTTTTCTATGTCTTTGACTCTGTTTCTGTTCTGTATATAAATTTTTGGTACTATTTTTTATATTCCACATGTAAATGATATATAATCTTTGTCTTGCTGTCTGACTTACTTCACTTAGTATGATATTCTCTGTGAGCTGAGCCCTGAGATATGGTAGCCTCCTGGAAATGGGGAGGCAGTGATTGCTTACTTCATTGCAAGAGAAAGCTCAAAGTATATGAGTGCCCTAATCAGCATCTGTCCAGACTTTTTATTTTCTTCTCTTCCCTTTTCAGTTCAGTTCAGTTCAGTTCAGTTCAGTCGCTCAGTCATGTCCGACTCCTTGCGACCCCATGAATCACAGCACGCCAGGCCTCCCTGTCCATCACCAACTCCCGGAGTTCACTCAAACTCACGTCCATCGAGTTGGTGATGCCATCCAACCATCTCATCCTCTGTTGTCCCCTTCTCCTCCTGCTCCCAAGCCCTCCCAGCATCAGAGTCTCTTCGCATGAGGTGGCCAAAGTATTGGAGTTTCAGCCTCAGCATCAGTCCTTCCAATGAACACCCAGGACTGATCTCCTTTAGAATGGACTGGTTGGATCTCCTTGCAGTCCAAGGGACTCACAAGAGTCTTCTGCAACACCACAGTTCAAAAGCATCAACTCTTTGGTGCTCAGCTTTCTTTGTATTCCAACTCTCACATCCATACATGACCACTGGAAAAACCATAGCCTTGACTAGACGGACTTTTGTTGGCAAAGTAATATCTCTGCTTTTGAATATGCTGTCTAGGTTGGTCATAACTTTCCTTCTAAGAAGTAACCGTCTTTTAATTTCATGGCTGCAGTCACCATCTGCAGTGAGTTTGCAGCTCCCCAAATAAAGTCCGACGCTGTTTCCCCATCTATATGCCGTGAAGTGATGGGACCAGATGCCATGATCTTCGTTTTCTGAATGTTGAGCTTTAAGCCAACTTTTTCAGTCTCCTCTTTCACTTTCATCAAGAGGCTTTTTAGTTCCCCTTCACTTTCTGCCATAAG
>NW_011494863.1:13489615-13493341 GCF_000754665.1 Bison bison bison | reverse complement strand
TCTTCCAGCCCAGCATTTCTCATGATGTACTCTGCATAGAAGTTAAATAAGCAGGGTGACAATATACAGCCTTGACGTACTCCTTTTCCTATTTGGAACTAGTCTGTTGTCCCATGTCCAGTTTGAACTGTTGCTTCCTGACCTGCATACAGGTTTCTCAAGAGGCAGGTAAGGTGGTCTGGTATTCTCATCTCTTTCAGAATTTTCCACAGTTTATTGTGATCCACACAGTCAAAGGCTTTGGCATAGTCAATAAAGCAGAAATAGATGTTTTTCTGGAACTCACTTGCTTTTTCCACGATCCAGAGGATGTTGGCAATTTGATCTCTGGTTCCTCTGCCTTTTCTAAAACCAGCTTGAACATCTGGAATTTCACGGTTCACTCTAATGTTCCATACAGCACTATTTACAACAGCCAAGACATGGAAGTAACACAAATGTCTATTCACAGATCAATGGATAAAGAAAATGTGGTATATTTATATAATGGAATTTTACTGAGCCATAAAAAAAATGACGTCATACCATTTGTAGCAATATGGATGGACCTAGAGATGATCACCACAGTAAGTGAAGTAAGTCATAAAGAGAAAGACAAATATCATATGATATCACTTATATCTAGAATCTTAAAAAAAAAAAACTGATATGAATGAACTTATATAAAAAAACAATGGTTACCAAAGAGGAAATGTGGAAGGAGGATTAAATTAGGAGTTTGGGATTAACATAAGCATACCCCATACCCATCTGTGCTCAGTCGCTCTGACTCTTTGTGACCCCATGGACTGTAGCCTGCCAGACTCCTGTCGATGTGATTTTCCAGGCAAGACCACTGGAATGGGTTGCCATTTCCTCCTCCAGGGGATCTTCCTTACCCAGGATCAAACCCATGTCTCTTGCATTGCCAAGCAGATTCTTTACTACTGAGCTTTCTGGGAAGCCCCCAATAAGCATATATAAAATAGATAACCAACAAGAACCTACTTACAGCACAGGTAACTCTACTCACTATTTTGTAATAACCTATCTTTGTCTGTGTTAGTCGCTTAGTTGTGTCAGACTCTTTGCAACCCCATGCACTGGGAGCCACCAGGCTCCTCTGTCCCTGAGATTCTCCAAGTAGGAATACTGGAGTGGATAGCCATTCCCTTCTCCAGAAGATCTTCCTGACCCAGGGATTGAACCAGGGCCTCCTGCATTGCAGGCTGATTCTTTACCATCTGAGCCACCAGGGAAGTCTGGTAGAGAAATCTGAAAAAATATATATACGTGTGAATATATAACTAAATAATATATATATAGATGAATAATATATATATTATATAGTAATGTATATATAACTGAATCACCTTACCATCTACCTGAAACTGATACAATATTATAAATCATTTATATTTCAATGTTAAAAAATGAAATAAATAAATAAAGCCAAGAAAAAATCAAATAAAATTGGGAATATCCTTAGAGAGGGAGATGGCTTCATTTAAAATGGAAATCCTGGGGAGGGAGGTGGGAGGGAAGTTCAGGATGGTGGGACACATGTACACGCATGGCTAAATCATGTCAATGTATGGCAAAAACCACCACAATGTTGTAAAGTAATTAGCCTTCAATTAAAATAAATTAATTAATTTTAAAAAACAAAATGGAATTCCATTCCCCTGACCTGGAGTAGCCCTTCTCTCAGACAAATGGTTGTATTTCCTCTAGGCTCTCTCACAAAGTTCTTTCTCACCATGATCAGGGACACAGGGCACCCAAGACAGCGTTTCCAACTGTCAAGTCTCTATTCTCCTGAAAATACTCGCTAGAAAATTCCAACAAAGATTTCCTATATGAATAGGAAAGCTTATCAAAATTATAGAAGCCAGCCAGCAATTTCTTTTTATCTTCCTCATGCTGATATTATGTTTTAGTGTATCAAAACTCATAGAACTTTCACAAACTCATGGGAAATTTACAGAAGAGCCGGGGATAGGGGAAATTTGACAGTGAGATCATGCTTGCATTTGCCTCATTCCCTGCTTCTCTTCAAGCCTTCCCCAGGCAGGACTTCCAGCTCTGCCAAGCTAGGAAAGAGAGATATCTTGATTAGAAAAACCATCCTGGAGGCTGCCAAGCCCTGTATACACAGGAGAGCTTGCTCGGCAAATGAAGGGGTCACCCAAGAGTCCTAGATAAACAGACGCATGCTGAGGTTTCAGTGACCCAGAAAGTCCTGGAAAAAAATATATGATTTCACATAGGAATAAGAAAAGATATTTTCCACCTAAAACAGCTGATGGGTATTTTTCCCTTTCCAAATGGACAAAATAATACCTTGAGGTAGAGGGGGGAAATGGGACTCTTTTTAATTCCCCAAGGAGAAATCCTTGGGAGAATTAAGAGCCAGCGAGAAGGATCAGCTGGAATCAGAGCCCTGCTGCAGCGACATCTGTGCCAAACAAGGACAGAGCGTGGCCAAGTCTATTTTCAGTGGCACTCATGCCCCCTGCCGATGATGTCTGTGACCTAACAGGCTGTGTGCTTCATGAGGGCAAGGACAGTGCCCTGCCCACCACAGTAACCCTGGTTCCTTCCAGAGGGCTGGCCCATCATAGGTACTCAGTAACTCCTTAGAGAATGAGTTCATAAGCCTTACCCCTTTTTCCTACCTTGTCTCATCCCTACCTTGTTCTAACCTTTAGACCATGATACCAACTGCTGGAGGACCTCCATGAGCTTATTAGTTTCCCAATATATTAATCTAACTTATATTAAGGACTGTATGCCAATACAGTGACAAAGGCTGTCTCTAATATGTCATTTAAGCCTCTCAATTTATTTATGAGCAAGGTACTAGTTTGTTTTAATCTCCCATTGTGCAGATGAAAAAACTGAGGCTCAGATGCTAAGGAAACTGCTTAAGGTCACAACACAGTTTAGATTCAAAACCAGGCCTGAATCTAAAGCCTGTGCCTTGATCCCAACTCCAAAGGACCTGCACAATGACTTGGATTATCTCTAATACAGTGTCTCTCAAGCTCTCCTATTGACACAAATCAAAAGGCAAATTCTGATTCAGAGGAACTGGGCTGAGCCTAAGTCCCAGCATTTCTACCAAGTTCCCACATAGTCTGTAGACTCCTCTTTGGATATTCAGGCTGTCTGATGCATTTTTTCTTTTTGATGTCCACCATTTCTATTAAACAATAAGTTGTCTTTTTTTTTTTTAACCTAAAAAATGTTTCATTTCACCATGTATTGGTGGCTAGTGATATATTAAGCAAAAGCTTTCTGGTATATTGCAAAGTCTCAGGGGTCTGCCTCAGAGCCTGGAGGGAACCTCAAAGGTTTGAGAGTAGAGATGTGACACATGATCTTATTTGCATTTTAGAAGGTATCTCTGGCTGCAGTGTAGGGGAGAGTTTAGGGAGAGACAAGATTGGAAGTGGCAGAGCAGGGTGGAAGCTATGGCAATGGTCCAGGCAAGAAATGATGGCTGCTTACAGAAGCTCACCTGCTTCCTCTCTTGTAGTTTTAATCCTGCCACTGCTGCTGCTGCTGCTGCTAAGTCGCTTCAGTCATGTCCGACTCTGTGCAACCCCACAGATGGCAGCCCACCAGGCTCCCCCGTCCCTGGGATTCTCCAGGCAAGAACACTGGAGTGGGTTGCCATTTCCTTCTCCAATGCATGAAAGTGAAAAGTGAAAGTGAAGAAAATGGCAACCCACTCCAGTGTAG
>NW_011494863.1:13462883-13489515 GCF_000754665.1 Bison bison bison | reverse complement strand
CCGTCCCTGGGATTCTCCAGGCAAGAACACTGGAGTGGGTTGCCATTTCCTTCTCCAATGCATGAAAGTGAAAAGTGAAAGTGAAGTCACTCAGTCGTGTCCGACTCTTAGCGACCCCATGGACTACAGCCCACCAGGCTCCTCCATCGATGGGATTTTCCAGGCAAGAGTACTGGAGTGGGGTGCCATTGCCTTCTCCGATCCTGCCACTAATGTGCAATAATTAGAATCATAGGAGCTCAGAGGGAACTAGTATTTAACCTAATTGCATAGATGCAAACTATTATATATAGGATGGATAAACAACAAAGCCTTACTATATACCACAAGGAACCATGTTCAATATCCTATGATAAACCATAATGGTAAAGAATATGAAAAAGAATGTATACATATAAAGCTGAATAACCTTGCTGTATAGTAGAAATGAACATAATGTTGTAAATCAAATATACTTCAATAAAATAAATTTAACCTAATTATCTAATTTTATAAAGACTGAGGTTAAGAAAGAAATTCTCAAAGTCATATGCTTGATCTGCCATAGAATTTTTCAAAGCACTTTCTATAGTATATTAACAGGTGTTGGGAACAAAAAATAAAAAAAAATGAAAAGAGGTTCAAAGGTATTTAAGAAATATTTGATTAAATAGTTAAGCAGTTTTGTTTCCTACAGCACTTCTCAGAGCCTTTAATAAGCTAATGTTCCCTGTGGATCTTCTAGAGTGAGATAAACATATTTCTCAAATTATTAGAGAATTTTTTCAGACTTCTGCTTCAGAAAAATATTTGGGGAAACTGCTGTCTGGTGACCCTTCTTGGATCATATCATTTGGCTCCTCATCACTTGGACAAATCAGCTGCATCTTCCTGATACAGACATGCCCTACCTTCTACCTCTCAGAAAACCTCCTCATAGCCCATATATTTGCTCAGGTAACTATTCTCTTTTAATTTCTATCACTTTCAGTTGTTGGTCAAGTATGTTTATTTGTTCAAGAAGTATGAATTAACTTGGTTTATGTGTACTATCTGATCCCCAAATAGGGAAAGTGAAAGTGTTAGTCATTCAGTCTTGTCCGACTCTTTGCGACCCCATGGACTGCAGCCCACCAGGTTCCTCTGTCCATGGGATTCTCCAGGCCAAAATACTGGAGGGGGTAGGCAGTCCCTTCTCCAAGAGATCTTCCAGATCCAGGGATTGAACCCAGGTCTCCCGCATTGCAGGCAGATTCTTTATCATCTTAGCCACTAGAGAAACCCTAAGAGGGAAAGTTACTTTCAGATTAAGGAATACAAAGTTTTAAGAATGAATGTAAACCCAGACACAGAGAACACGCCCGTGGTTGCTAAGTCAGGGAAGGTGGGGCAGTGAGGGAGGAATGGATTGGGAATCTGAGATTAGCAGATACAAACCATTGTATATATATATAACGGGTAAGCCTCAAAGTCATACTGTATACCACAGAGAACTGTATTCAATATCCTGAGGTAAATCATCATGGAAGGCATATAAAAACATATATATATAACTGAATCACTTTGCTGTACAGCAGAAATTAACAGTGTTGTAAATCAACTATACTTTGATTAAAAAAAGACTGAATGCTAACCATAGCTTTGTTAATATCTTTTTATATAATCATAAAAAGTATAACCCATTGAGGCTTAACTTTTTTTCTCATTCTTCAGATGATATGGCATAACCAGATTATCTCTGTAAAGATAAATTCTTTCATTCTGTAAAGTCAATGTCCTGGTTAAACTCTCTTTGATCTCTCTTAGCAAGGTCAGACATAATCTGACAGGTTGATGACTTTATTGAACTCAAGCTTCTGTATTGTATGCCCACGTTCTCCCCTTGGAGCTTCTGTTTACTGCCCCTGAGAGTTATTCTACCCTCATATCTATTAAAACACACCTTCTATCCATTCTTGTATCCAGACACAGAGATGGGAGTGGTCCTTCTGAGATTGCACTGCTGTCTTTTCATGGGTACCTGACTCACATCACTAAAATATGCCAGTGGCCCAGCAAAGATACCCCAGTTTCTTGCCCAGCTCTCTCCCAAGCACCAAGACCTTTTGATTACACTAAACAATTCCTCACTCCAAGCTTCTGTGGTAATCACCAAAGCTGCCACCCATCAGAGAGTGACACAAATTCCTATCAGGTCCACACTCTGTCATCGCCGGCCTCAGAGCTGCCGGCCCAGGCTGCTGTAGCCAATCCAGGCCACTTTGGTCATGACGGAACAGCCTCAGGGAAAATCGATGGCTCATTCAGCCTCGCTCCAGCTGCAAGCAAAACCTGCCAGAACTCATTCTCCTCCTCTCTTCCTTCCTTTCCCTCTTCCTTGTCCTGTCCCATCATCTTTCAGAGAGGCTTCCCAGGGGAGCACAGTGTCTCTTGTGGTTAGACTCTGTGTGCAAATGGAAATATGACCTGAATAATTTATCACTCCCAATGTGTTCTTCTTCCCCTGAGTAAAGGGGTATAGGTCTATATCTGCATCAGGGGAGACAGAGAGGTTTTTATATATCAAATGTGTTTTGCACAAAAATATGCTTTTTGCCAGCTTCCCAGGTGGCACTAGTGTTAAAGAACCTGCAATGCAGAGATGTAAGAGACGTGGGTTCTATTCCTGGGTCAGGAAGATTCCCTGGAGGAGGGCATGGCAACCCACTGCAGTATTCTTGCCTGGAGAATCCCATGGACAGAGGAGAATGGAGGGCTACAGTCCATAGGTGGCAAAGAGTCAGACACGACTGAAGTGACTGAGCACACACGCACGCCATGTGGTAGTCACTGAACAAGCCTATATGCTTTAACACTCCCTTGTCATTGCTCAGGTTAGTCCCTTGCCTAAGATGGACCTTCTGTCCTTTTTTTTCCTACTGACATCCCACCTACCTATGGAAGACTTCTATTTGTCAGCCTTGGATAATAAAACTCCAACACATTTTCCCTTGGAGAAGCTACTCCTTCTTGGGATTAAGTTCATGTGGTTTGTGTGGGAATGACCCCACTCAGGCTCTGGGATAGATATATGATCCAGTCTTGGTCGGTCAAAGCCTATAGTCACCTGGCCACTGGGATAGGTTCAAGGATATGCCAGTGACTCCAGGAGGCCAATGGCAGCCCAGAACTTTTGCTAGAAATTTTGAGAAAGAGAGCCTTTCCACTGAGATGCTAGGAGGGCAGAATGTAAGCCTAGAGCTATGACAACTTTCTCTGCCACACTCCGGAGTGTGAAAGAAGCCAACGGAAAGGAAAACAGAGGCTGGAGAATAAGACATACTAGGAAAAATATCATTTGAGATTCTGAATCCAGCTGTGCTTGAAATTAGCCCTATCCATTGACTTTTCAGATCTGGGAGCCAATAAATGATGATAATGATGATGGTAATAATGATGATGATGATAATGATGACTACAACAACTGCCCAAGTCAGCGATAGCTGGTAGAACGGATGCTGCAGGGTGCCACCCTCATCCCCTTCTAGGCTCGAGGCACTCATTCCATCAGTGAAAAAATGCTGCCTGCTGATGGTCCAGCAATTCCCTTCAACTAAATCAAAGTGTCTCACTCAAGGTTATATTTCCTCCCCTGATGACTGATCACTGCAGGGGTACACAGGCCCAGACCCCTTATCTCAATTCCAGACAATTCTGAAAGACTGTCCCAGATCCAACCTCCCCACAGAATTGACTGAAGCTTTTGTTGCAACTGAACTCAGCTGAACTCCTTCTGCCTAATCCTGCTTCCCTCAGAGCATCAAGGGCACTACTCTCAAGAAAAGTCTCCAGGAAACTCATTTAGACATGGCCATTCCTACTCACATATCTCTAAGTCTTTTCCATGTCTGCCTGAGTCCTGATCTACCTGCACGCAACTAGCACTCACCATAAACTGAGAGTCACCACAAGAAGTAGCCACTTGAAATTCCTCACTGTGATCACTGTGAGGAGGTGTTCAGGATTATATTATGAATAGTTACCTGTCGCTGTGTAACAAAATACCCCCAAATTTTGTAGCATAAAACAACACACACATATTCTCTCACCAGCTTCTGAGGGTAGAAAACCTGGAAGCAGCTTAGCTGAGTGGCTCTGACTCAGGTGTCTCATAGGATTGTAGTTATCAGGCAGAGCTGTAGACACATGAAACCTAACTGAAGCTGAAGGATCTTCTTCCAAGACAACTCACTCACAAGGCTGTGGCAGGACCCCACCACAGGGCTGCTTGAGCATCCTCACAACGTGGCAGCTGGCTTTCCCTAGAGGGAGGGATCCTAGAGGGGGGAGAAAGAGATGGGGAAAGCCACAGTGCCTTTTATCTCCTAATGTCAGAAGTCTCCCAGTCAATAAGGGAAGAATTAGAACCAACCCTACCCACTTTCGGAGAAGCCAATGGCACTCCACTCCAGGACTCTTGCCTGGAAAATCCCGTGGACCGAGGAGCCTGGTAGGCTGCAGTCCATGGGGTCACTAAGAGTCGGACACGACTGAGCGACTTCACTTTCACTTTTCACTTTCTTGCATTGGAGAAGGAAATGGCAACCCACTCCAGTGTTCTTGCCTGGAGAATCCCAGGGACCGGGGAGCTGGCGGGCTGCCTTCTATGGGGTCACACAGAGTTGGACACGACTGAAGCGACTTAGCAGCTACCCACTTTGGAAGAGAGGAATCTCAAAAAACTTGTGGATGTATTTTAAAATCACCACAAGGAGGCCGCATGCTACTCTGCCCAGCTTCCTCTCTGAGCTATGGGAGAATCTTCTCCAGTCCCCCTAGGAAAGATTATAACACTTTTCATTTTTCATTAGAAGCCTGTTTCTAACTTCTGTAAACTGTAAACTAAGTAACTGGTCTTATTTTACTCTTTGCCACTCAGAAACTCAAAACCAGATTTATAGCCCACCTCCATCATGGGTAAAATATTTCATAACATATATTTTATATGCTATCCTCATTTCTAAGCTTTGCTTTTCTCTTCCCTGCTTTTCCGTTTGCATCATTTTTCTTATTTAAATTTTACTCTACTTTGCTATATTCTATGCACGTTAATAAGCTGCCTTATATTCTTTTTTAGGACAAGTCTAGGTATAAATAAATAAGTATAAGCATACAAATGTACACTTACATACCTAAAATAGGGCTTTGGATTTACTAGTATATATCCCTGGATTCTGAACAGTGAATCATTTAAACAAATCCAGGTCATTTTATCTGACAAATTCTGTGGTAGGAATAGCAACACTTAGTAACACTTGTAAGAATAACAACACTAATATTCATTGTATGTTAACAATGTACCAGGTACCATGTGCAAGAATTGCACCCATTTCTTGATTTGATCTTCATGATGTCCCTTTAAGGAAGGTACTATCATGATTCCCACTTTTCAGATAAGGCTTGGGGGAGGGAAGAAACTTCCCTGAGGGCGTATTTCTAGCCAGTGGCAGAGCCAAGTTTCTAATGAAAGATCACTGGGTCTCAGAGTCAAAGCTATATGCTGCTTCTGCTTTCTTTTAGGGCAAATGGAAAATATGTTTTAACATATCATCAATGAGAAGACTGATGACCATGGAGGTGAATTTGAAGTCATCAGGTGCTCTGGTGCCCAGTGATGTGGCAAGATACTTGGGGTGTACAAAGGAAGGGGGAAAAGTACAACTGAAGATTTCATAGTCCAAGCAAGAACAGGTAAGTTACAAATGTTAAGTGATTTTAAAATAGAAATTATATGAGACAAAATGAATGGAGAAATCTCTATGATCTGAGGTTACAGAAAGCTTCCAGGAAAAGGTGAGGTTCAAGATAGACTAAAATTAGATAGATAAAGAGGGTACAGCTTGGAAAGAAATGTACAAATTAAATTCTCCAGCATCATGTAAATAATGCCATAACCTTTAGTCCCTTAGGAACTACCTTTTAGATCAACCAGCTCACATGCCTGGTAGAGAGGAACACGCAGCACACACACACACATGCATATACACATAGGTTTCAAATGTGGAAAGGAAAAGTCAAAAGCAGCAAGAAACATATAGGTACTGAAACAGAAAATCAGAGATGATGCAACAGGAGCTCTCTCAAAAGAAGAAAATCATGAATATACAGGGCAGAGTAGCTCTAAACCACTCCCTTGTCCGTCCTGGTTTATAAGATGAATCAACAAGCATGGTTAAACTCTGGAGGAAGAGAACTACTCGTGAGGTCATAAGCCATGTACCCTAGTCTCAGCTTGGCCAAGAATGATGGGCCTCCTGAGGTCTGTTTGCCCATCTATAAAATGGGGATGGTATAAATCTTTTCTTTGTGAGATCAAATCAGATAATTTACAAGAAAATATTCTCCAGCCCATAACACAGAATAGTAATCCCCATAAAGAATCTGCCTGCAATGCAGGAGACCCGGGTTCGATTCCTGGGTCTAGAAGATCCTCTGGAGAAGGAAATGACAATCCACTCCAGTATTCTTGCCTGGAAAATTCCATGGACAGAGGCCCCTGATGGGCCACATTCCATGGGGTTGCAAGAGTCAGACACGACTTAGCGACTAAACTACCACTATCTAGGACAAATCACTACTATATATAAAGCTAACACAGCTGTTAGAGACTGCCTGGTAAAAACATCTTCTTGATGTCTGAATGCCCACCATAAACTCTGTGACTTATGTGTGAACTTCTCCAGGGTCAGGGAGCTTCCTTCTACACAAGACAGGAGTTGTATGTGTATCCCATTTGGGAACATCTTAAACTGAATTAAGGACTTGACTCCTGATATTTTTCACTGGTCTTGGTTTTATCCTCTGGGATGCACGCAAAAAATGTATTTATTGTGACACATATTAGCTCTTCAATTATTTACAACAAATAATCAACCATTACTGCCCACATTTCAACCAAAATCCTAGGCTATTCTCCAAAACCCAGTTGCACTTCCTGAAAAGGTCTTTCAGGTAACATGACACCAAGACCTCATACCAACCCTCTGTCAGACACTCTGCAGACCCTCAGCATGGTGGAGAACAGTACTCTAAGCGTAGCTGAGCTTAGAGTATAGGGCTGACTCTAGGCCACGTAATCCTACATTCCACGCTTCTGGACCACCTCTGTTGATTGTAATTATACAGATACTTGACTATTTCAACATTCAACTAATATCCTTGAATAAATGAGCACACACCAAGAAGACACCAATTAAAATATATATTAAATAAGCCAAAGTAACTAGTGTTTATTGAGTACATATCATGCTCCCCCAGGATATGCTAGACAAGAAAGGCATTATTTATTTGTTACTTGTGTCTTTTCAACTCTGGGAGTTGGTGTTGGACAGGGAGGCCTGGCGTGCTGCGATTCATGGGGTCGCAGAGTCGGACACAACTGAGCGACTGATCTGATCTGATCTGTGTCTTTTCTATCTCCCCTGTCTGAATACATGCTTCATTAGAGGAAGGAGTTTGTCTTGTTTTTGTGTTCCCAAGTCAAAAAACAAATGCCTGAAAAATAGAAGGTACTTGACAAATAATTTATTAACAAATTAATTAATGAGATCCTGCCCTACAGATATGCTAAACAAAAAAGAAAAGGGGGGGAAAGGGGGAAATGCATATTAAACGAAGCCCTCTAGAGTACAGGGGTTCCTTGCTTACTTACCGCCCATCTTCACTCCACCTCAACCCAATGACACCATCATCAGTTTGGTCCAACACTGGGACTGAAGCTGTGCTGTGAATGCAGGTGGAAAGGGTCAGTGTTCATTAACAGTCAGCCTTTAGGTGCAGCTTGCCCTTTTCTACTGATGCACAACAGTTGGAATCTAGAGCAGTATTGTCCAGATGTCATTTTTCCACCATTGAAATCTCTGAAACTGAAAGTGTGAATCGCTCAGTTGTGTCTCACTCCTTTGCAACCCCATGGACTGTAGCTGCCAGGTTCCTGTGTCCATGCAATTCTCCAGGCAAGAAGACGGGAGTGGGTTGCCATTTCCTTCTCCAATGGATCTTCCCGACTCAGGGATCGAACCCAGGTCTTCTGCACTGAAGGCAGATTCTTTACCATCTGAGCCACCAGGGAATTAAAATCTCTAGAACTCCAATAATTGATGTGGCTTGAACTATAAACGTTAGAGTTTTTCAGGGAAAGAAGATCAATAGTATTGAAACTGGATGGTTTTAGAGAACTTGAAATGCTTGACCTAAGCTTTGGAGGAGGATAAAGGCAACTGAGTTGATGCAGAAGTATGAACAGAGGGACAGGAATCCTTCAACTGAAGGTGAGCTCAAGAGATGGAAAACTTGGAATGTTTTGCTAAGCTGTTCACATCTTATTCTACAGGCAATGGGGAGCTACTGAAGGATGCTGAGCCAGGGTGTAGCAGGATAACAACATCTTTATGGAAAGAAGAATTGTTAACTGGCCTTTGTGATGCCTTTAAAGATAGCAAATCCTGTAAAGAGTTTGTAACCTAAACTCTGCCCTTAATGTGCAGATTTATCCTGGATAAATGCTTTATTGGATGGGTTTGATTTGCCCTGCATATCAAAGGAGAAGCAATGAAGGTAGTTAGTGTGTCTCATTGCAAGTGCCAACTCCATACACTCAGCAGTGGATCTCTAAAACACCATGTTTAGAAGTATTCTGAGATCTTATCAGGGCTTAAAAGAAAAGTGCTGCCTTCAGCTAGTAATGTCTGCCACAGGTGCAGGAATGAGGGGTAGAGGGAGCCATGCCACATGTTTGACATTGATGGTAGATCTGATGGGAAAATTTAAATAGTTTTGCAAAACTATTCCATTGTCAACATCACTATCATTCTCTTCTTACTAGTTCCACCCACCCCCTACACCTGGTCATTCCTGGAATCTAGGATTAGAATTTTCACAGTTTTCTCTGTCATGAGAAAGTATCAATAGAAATGAGCCACAAAGAGTCTCCCAGTCTCACTTTCTATGCTTCTACCAGGGCCTCATTGGAAGCACCTCTCGGTGACCTCTTGCCCACTCTCCCAATCCACCCTCTACAGGACAGATCTGCCCGCAGAACAAGGTGAACAGAACCATTTCTTCCCATGCAAATGTCCCCTTCATGGGTAATGAGGCAAGCTGCAGCAGCTGGATGTGCTGTGTAAGGCTGAATGTCTCGAAATAGAATATGGCTCAGGTTTTCCATGGGGTACCTGCATCAGCGATTCTGTAAGTAAGTCACCAAGGGGAAGCAACTTTCTCTCGGGCATCTTTTGCCCCTAGCAAATCACAGCTGTGCAAAGAGGAAAAGTAGGGTAAAGAGATGAGGCCGTCGCTTGGGGTGGGGCAGGAGGAAGAAGGCAGTCAAGAAAAAAGAAGTAAGCAGAGCACCGTCCTCATCTCTCCCCACCCATTTTCACAATTTTTCTCTGCAGACTAAACTACACAAAGTGGGCTGCTATTTCTCTCTTCCAGGCTTTTGCACATGCTGTTTCTTCTTCCTGGAACGCTCCACATTTGCTTAACAGAACTGCTCATGTTCTCTCTTAAGATATTAACGGGGTGTCACCTCCTCCAGGAAGCCTTCTGAAACCTAAATAAATAAACCAATCCTGAATATTCATTGGAAGGACTGACACTGAAGTTGAAGTTCCAATGCTTTGGCCACCTGATACGAAGAGCCGACTTACTGGAAAAGACCCTGATGCTGGGAAAGATTGAGGGCAGAAGAAGAAGAGGGCAACAGAAGATGAGATGGTTGGATGGCATCATCGACTTAATGGACACTGAGTTTGAGAAAATTCCAGGAGATGGTAAAGGACAGGGAAGCCTGACCTGCTGCAGTCCATAGGGTCACAAAGAGTTGGACAGGACTTGGCGACTGAACAACCACCACCAATACTTTCCCTATCATAGCATTAATCACACCATACTCTAATTATCTTACTTATTTGTCCTTCACTAATAAAAACAATCAGCCAAAGCTGGCTTAGTGGTTAATATGAGTTAGGTACTGCACCAGGCTTATGACAGAGATTATTTCACTTAATAGCACAGTAATTCTATAAGGTGATATCTCCATTTTATAAATGGAAAAACAGGCTCAGAGAGGTTAAATACCTTGACCAAGATAACAAAGATATTACATCCAGTAAGTGGCAGGGCCATATTTAGAATCCAGATCTGCCTACACGATCTTAACCACCATGCTACATCACATCCCCTTCCATGTGCCGGGCTTCAGCGGGCAAGGACTGGGTCCAAGTCACATGGTCTTCCAGCACTGGTGTGCCTGGCAAGTAGGTGATACTTAGTGTATATTGGTTGATTAAGTGAAAGTCTCATAGATTGAACCTTCGTGTCCTCTCAAAATTTATCTGTTGAAATCCTAACACTGAAGGTGATGGTATTAGGAGTGTGCGGCCTTTAGGGTGGTATCAGTGGCCTTGTAAAAGAGGCCCAAGAAATCTCCCTTGCCCACTCTTATCACGTGAGTTTACAGTGAGAAGACAGTAGTCCGTCACCCAGAAGAGGGTCCTCACGAGGACGTGACCCTCTTAGCACTCTGATCTCAGACATCCACGCTCCAGAAGTGTGAGAAGTAAATGTCTGTTGTTTATGAGCCCCAGTCTGTGGAAGTTTGTTATAGCAGCTCAACCAGACTAAGATGGAATGAATAAATACAGCAATGAATGAATAGAATCATTACACATTAGAAATAAAAGATTCCATTGGGTCAACTCCAATTTAAAGAAATAAGGCTAATTGAAGGGAATTACTCTCATGAGAGCATATGTTTCTCAGGGTATTTGAGGGGAGAAAACAAACAGAATTCATTCTAATTGACAAGGGAAGCTCGAAGTCAGAACCAGAGTAGTGCTAAGGGTCAGACCCAAGAAGGAAGCCATGAATGGGAGACAAGGCAAGGAGTCAGGAGCTGTGGTGGCAAGGATTAGATAAGTCCGCAAAGTGGGCTAGAAAGATAAAAAGAGAAAGGAAAGATAATAAATGAAGGGGGTAATTAGAAGTCTGTTATTGCCTACCATCATGGATAGATGCATAAAAGTATAAATTCCACAAAGATCCATGACTTGAACCAGAAACTGACCCCCACGTCTACACCCTTGTCACTACCACATGCTACTTTCCTAAGGAATGTCTGGTCCTCACAGCATTTTTCTTTGTTCAATTATAAAAACACAGATTCTTTGGACTAGCCACTTTTTCCCCACAATTGTTCTCATGGTAGGAGTCTCAAGTATTCCAATCTAAGACACACATAAGTTAAGAAACAGGGTGAGGAATAATCTCTGCAAGTTCTGGGGTGGGTAAGTAGCAGTTCATTTATAAGTTGTCTTATTTACTACACTGGACAATTAAACTCCATTCCTGCAAAATCCATTTATTATCCACGGTTGCTCAAAACTTTAAAAATTCTATAAATGCCTATTTGGTGCCTTTCTGAGTGCCAGGCACTAAGGTGGAAGACACAGAGATGAATAACACAAGGTTAATTTCTACAAGCCCAGCAAAGAACTCTCTGTTCAATGCAGGAGTTTAAAATCAGAAGACCTGAGTTCAAGGCTTGGTCCCTGTCCAGGTCTTCTGGGCTCAAATAGTAACTACTCACTCAATCACTGTGATTTGGGACAAGTTAATAACCCCTCTATGTCCTAGTGCCTCATCTGTAAAATGTAAAATTGGCATCCTTACCTCATAAGGTTGTCAAGGGAATTAAGGGAATTAGCATATGGGGTAACATTTTGCAAAATTGTAAAGCCCTTGCTATTGCTATGCTAAGTCGCTTCAGTCGTGTCCAACTCTGCACAACCCCATAGACGGAAGCCCACCAGGCTCCCCCGTCCCTGGGATTCTCCAGGCAAGAACACTGGAGTGGGTTGCCATTTCCTTCTCCAATGCATGAAAGTGAAAAGTGAAAGTGTAAAGCCCTAGGCATATTCAATTGTCATTACTAAAAATGTCTCTACCTTTATAAAGCACCATCCTATTTCACAGGTGGGTTTAGCCAAATGCCTGGGATAGATTTCAATCCCACAAACATAGATTTTTTTAACAAATAAAAGAAACCTTCGTTGAGTCCAATTGGTCTGAATTCATGTGTACGGAGGACCCATACTACACAAAACAGAAAAGTATCATCTAGCCTCATGCCAGCTGTGTCAGCTAAGTATTACTTTCTCTATTTTTAAACAGGTAAGGTAACTTGCTTGAGTTACACAACAAATAAATAAAATGTATTTGTACACAGGTCAGTGAGTCTTATCTCTATGACATAGCCTTTTCTGAGCAAAAGTTATATTCTGTCTGTAAACGCTGCTCACCTCCAGCCCCTGAATCAGTGACCCCCAGACAGTCCTGCACACTGGAGCTCGATACTTCCTAACCCAATGATAACTTTTCTCTTCTCTTTGTGATTCCATTATTCTGCAAGAACCCACAAGGGACAAGCATATCAGCAGTGAAAGGAAAGGCATATATAAGCCAGTTTCTTTATCAGCCTCTCCCATGCTTGTGATTTCAGGCTGTGCAGGAGGAATGGGAGCTATGAGTAATGCTAATAGCATCATCCAAGGAGCAGCAGATAACAGCTCCCATGGTCCCAGGGAGGAACTGCCTTTGTGCTATCCTGGCTGTGAGATGAGATTCAGAGAAATCAGATGTGATGGGTTTAGAAATTCCACTAACTCATGGCTGGACCACAGCTTCCCCAAAGAGGGACAGGAACAAAGAAGGAGTTCACCTGTATAAAGCCTGGGCAGACATTTGTACTTCCTTGCAAGGTAAGGAAGATAAACTATGCGCATGGTGACCCTGGCACTAACCATGGGAGGAGAGAAGTGTCAGGAGGAAGACACTGGTCACTGCTGATGGTCTTCCTTACAGCACACAAAGTGCTGAGCAGGTGGAATTTGATTGCTGGAGAAGTGATAGGGAGGCAGGTAATGAGGGGGAAATTAACATTTGGGTTAATTTCCATAATGAAGTGGGTTCACTCAAGAGGAAGTGGGTTCTCTCAAGAGGAAGTGGGTTCTTGTCCCCAAAATGCTCAAGAAAAGTTAGGAAACCTCAGAAGGTATGTTACAGAGCATTATCCATGCATTTAATGCTGGTGAGGTGATCCAAAGACACCAAATTCTATTCCAAAACTAGGATTCTGAATGAGGGTAATACAATACAATATAGTGGTCAAGGTCATAGAATCAGAATTCCAGCTTTTCAACTTATTACTCTTATGACCCTAAACAAGTTACTTAACCTCTCTGGGCTTCAGTTTCTTCTATGAAATAGGGATTGCAATACTAGTGACGTTTAGAATTAAATTAGTTAGTGCAATGGTTCAAGGAGTAATTGCCTCATGGTAAGTACTGATGCTGATACTGATACTGACTTCACTTTCACTTTTCACTTTCATGCATTGGAGAAGGAAATGGCAACCCACTCCAGTGTTCTTGCCTGGAGAATCCCAGGGCGGGGGAGCCTGGTGGGCTGCCGTCTATGGGGTTGCACAGAGTCAGACACGACTGAAGTGACTTAGCAGCAAGTACTGATGCTGAAGCTGAAGCTGAACCTCCAATACTTTGCCCACCTAATGAGAATAACTGACTCATTGGAAAAGACCCTGATGCTGGGAAAGATTGAAGGCAGGGGAGAAGGGGATGACAGAAGATGAGATGGTTGGATGGCATCACCAACTTGATGGACATGAGTTTGAGAAAGCTCCAGGAGTTGGTGATGGACAGAGAAGCTTGGCGTACTGCAGTCCATGGGGTCACAAAGAGTCAGACATGACTGAGCGACTGAACTGAGGTACTCACAGCTAAGCACCAACCAGGTGCCAGATACTCTTCTGAACCACAGGAATGGACAATCATATACAAAAGAGATAGATGTGTTACTCTCACGGGTAAACACATATAATTTCAGATGCTGATAAGAACTATGGAGACAATTATACAATGTAACAAAATAGAGTATCCTTGAAGAAGGGGTGAGAGACATTAACTAGGGCAGGTGGAGAGGGTCTCTCTGAACTGAATTCTACTGAGGCAAGGGGAGCAGCCAGCCATGCTGACTGAGTTGGGGCATCCAGGCAGAGAGGATAACAAACCCAGAGAACTTGAGACAGGTCAAAGCTTGGGATGTCAAGGACCAAGAAAAAATGGCTGTGTGTCCTGGAGCAGAGTGAGTGAGGAGAGAGAAAACAAAGGGAAGATGAGATCAAAGATGTAAGGCCTTGCAGGCCATGGTGAGGAGTTTGGGATTTATTCTATGGCAAGTGGGAAGACATTGAAGGTGGTAGGCAGGGTAAGATCCTGGACAACTTACATTTTAAAGAGATCATGCACTTGACTCCTAAAAACTTCCCACGCATAATCCTTCCCATCCTTTCCCCTTTTATGGAAGTCTCTGAGGCCCTAAAAGAGGTCAGAGTTACAGAGCAGAAGGTGTCTGGGTCTCCAGATAATCTCAGAGGTGTCCTCGAGCTGGCTGGGAACACTAATGTTGGCTTGTAATGGAGTAAATAAGCTTTATGTATGAAGCCAAAGAGGGAGAGAGAGTAGGAGGGAGGAAAAGAGGGGGTAAGCACATTCTGACCATTCCCTGAAGAATGCAACTGTGAAGTCCAGGCATGAACATCAGTGGAAGCAGGGGACCATCCATCTGTCCCCACCACAAGGCCTTGAATAGAACAGTTAATTTTAAGTAAATAAGTGGACTCAGTCAAGGACCAGCTAAACCGTCAAGTTCACCAGCTAACTGCACGAACCAGTAACTAACCATCTTCCCTGCAGGTGTTGGCCATAATGGAAAGTAGCAGAAAATAAAAGTAGCAGACCAGGTTAGCCTGACACTGCATCTTCCAAGTGTCCTACTTTGAGAAGCCAGATTTAAAATACATTTTTTTCCTCCATTAGACCAGCCTGCCTTTTTGAGTCTTTTGTCAGATCAGTAACATTTGCTTCTATGGTAATAAACCACAGAAAGGATCAGGAACAGATAGCTGAGTTTTAGGTAATACCCAGGCAGTTGCTAACCCTATTCATCCTCTGCTAGGTACCACCACCCCAAAGAACTGCAGATCCATCATATGAACACAGATGTGAATGTTCACTCATTCATCAAAGCACGGACCAACACCTGCTTTGTACTGGGCACTGGCCTAAGATTGGGGTTGTGTGTGCATGGCTAGTGGTGTCTGACTCTTTGCAACCCCATGGACAGAAGCCCACCAGGCTTCTCCATCCACTGGGACTCTCCAGGCAAGAGTACTGGAGTGGGTTGCCATTCCTTCCTCCAGGGGTTCTTCCCCACCCAGGGACTGAGCCTGAATCTCACGTCTCCTGCATTGGCAGGTGGGATCTTTACCACTTGTGGTTTAGCCGCTAGGTCATGTCCAACTTTTTGCAACACCCATGGACTGTAGCCTGCCAAGCTTCCCTGTTCATGGGATTTTCCAGGCAAGAATACTGGAGTGGGTTGCCATTTCCTTCTCCAGGACTGGAGGTACAGTAATAACCAAACAGACAAAGTTCTTTTTTGTAACCGAGCAGGATCCAGTGGGGCCTTCCCAGAACAGACACCCCCTGCTCCACCCCCACCCCACATACTATGTCCTCTGTTTGTCTCTCATCTGTAGTAAAACTTCAGCCTCCTAGGCCTTCCCCAATTTCCAAAAGTAAATTTAATCAGAGAAGTAAGAAAATGCAGAAAGAAAAGGAAACAGTCAAGCAAGACAAAATAAAAACACTTTAACCATTAAATAAAGTCAAGGACCTTCAGTTCCTCCTCAAGGGCTATAGATGATATATATAGGAAAAGAATAAAAAACAAGTGGATATATATAATGTATTCACTTTGCTGTACAGCAGGAAGTAATACAACATTGTAAATCAACTGTACTCCAATACAATTTTTTAAAATTATGTCCTTCAAAAAAGATAAGGAATGAAATCCAATTTAGTCTTCATGTGTCATGTCTAATAAAACCATTTACATTAGCTAAAAAGAGCCAACAACTAAGAGCCATAGAAATGCATCATTTAATGTGCATTATCCACTTCATATACAGTATGTTTTGATATTAAAAAGAAGATATTTCTACTTAGCCAGAAATAAAGAATGAAATAATGCCATTTGCAGCAACATGGATGCAATTTGAAATTACCATACTAAGTGAAAGAAGTCAGAGAAAGACAAATACTATATGCTATCACTTGTACGTGAAATCTAAAATGTGACACTAATGAATTTATCTATGAAACAGCAATGGGCTCACAGACATTGAGAATAGATTTAGGGTCACAGGGGGGACTTGGAGTTGGGAGTTTGGTTTTGAACATTCCTCTGGGACCTTCAAAGTGTGATACCAAGTAGATAACAGGCATTGACAACATACTGAAGGCAACTGAAGTTTTAGCCATTGTTGTGGACAATGTCCCCTGCAGAAAATTCACTGAAGTCCTAAGGCCAATGTGCTGGTCCTAGGAAGTGGAGCCTTGGGGATGGCTAAGTCATGAGGGTGAAGCCCTCATGAAAGGGACTGGGATCTTTGTAAAAGAAACTCCCAAGGGCTTTCTCACCCCTTTCACTATGTAAGGACACAATGAGAAGAAGGCTACTTATGAACCAGGAAGTAAGCCTTCACCAGACATCAACTCTGGCAGCACCATGACCCTGGACATTCCAGCCACCAGAACTATAATAAATGTTTGCTGTGAAACTCATACAGTCTGCCTTTAGTTTGTTCTGAGAGCCTGGGAAACCCATCTTCCCTCCCTAGATCTGTTTTACCACCTGATCTGTCAACTTTCTCATTGCTCTAACACATCCTGACTCTGTCAGAACAGGGTCTGGGTAGGTTCCATCCAAAGCAAGGAGTCTGGAATAGAGCCATACAGAGTGCTGATCTGACTGAGGAACTGACCTTTAAATATCCCATTTTCTTATTGGTGCTTTGGATGGGAGTTCTCAGGGGAACTCTGAGGGTAATTGCTTTTGCCTCTGCCTTAGAAGGGGCTGGCTTTGATGCAATGCTGTTCTCATCTGCAGGTTTAATTTAGCTCTTTTGTCTGCATTAAACTTACAGGGAACTATCCTTTGTGTGGTACCAAACACATCACATGGCCAGCCATTTCTAGCTGAATTTAGACTTGCCCTTTCAGCTAAGGATCCTGAGTTGCTCTGAGGGCCAGGGCGGGCTAGCTGACATCTATCTCTGTCCCTCAAGATCCTCTCTTGGGGAATCTGGACCAGCCACTGGGTGTCAGCATTGCTTTGTCCAATTATAGGGGGGGGGGGGGGGGCGGCGGAGAAAGGGTATTTGTATGGTTTGGGAGTTGTTTATGCAGTAAGTGTGGGCTCTAAAGCAAGCACAACCACAGTTCACATTTTTACAGCATTTAGTATGAAACCAAGAGCTCTCCTCTATCTTCACTTCTGGACCCTCCCTACTCATTTCAGTCCCTTCATGTCACTCGCCTGGATTACTGCACAGTCTTGCTTTCCATTTTTGTGTGCCTCGAGTCTATCTTTTTTGTCTGGTTACAATCAGGACTATAGCAGGCTCAGTTGTAGGATAATGAGGACCCTGTCATTGGCGGCTTGCAAAACAAAAGTGGCAAAACCACCTTGCAGGAGTTTTTGTAGAAAAGAAAAACATGTTATATATAATGTATTTTATATATATATAATGTGTTTTTTAATATATTTGTTTATAAAATTGTAACACATATATTATAAATAAATACATATATATGTCTTTTTCCAGCTTGAGAACCATCAGGGACCCCCTATTGTCCATAACAGGGAAAATTCTAAGCTGTCTAGTGTAGCAAACAGAGCTATCTATACTCTGGCTGCCCCCAATCCCCAGTCTCATCTCCTGTTTCAAACATCAGGCTTCAATAAGAATCAACTTTCCCAAGAATACTTCACATTCTTCATGCCTTTGCTCATTCTTCTTACAGGGAACCTCTATTCATTCTTCCAGAGCCTCCTTCAGGGAACTTGCTGGTTAACCTTCCCCAATGCCTACTCTCCAGCTTAAGATTAGTGCCTTTTCTTTAGGCACCTAAGGCATGTTAACTAAATATATTAATAGAATTTACGATAGTGGGTCAAAGTTTTCTGCTATGTGTCTCTCACGCAGTAGGTTATGAACTGTTTTAGGATAAGGTCTTTGAGTTTTTCATTTGCATCTCTGCCTCCTGCCACTGTGTCGAGCAGGCTATTGATACAATATATGTTCACTTAACTGAATTCAACTGAACCTATGTGGTTATTAAGCTTATTTATCTGAGTCTGCAGCACCTCTTTGGTAAATTCCTTGTTCAGAGTCCCAATTGTCATCAACCTGGTTCAGAGTTTTCCAAACTACCCAAAGCAATCTACAGATTTAATGTAATCCCTATCAAAATACCCAGGCCACTTTTCCTTTGTCTGATAATTTTTGCTACCATGTGGGCTACATTTTTTTAAAAAGACTTACTCTTTATATCCACTTATATTTGTCTCAATTTTGTTTTAAAAGAAAACTTTTTATTGGTACCATAAGTAAAAAAAAAACAAAACAAACAAAAAAAAACAACTTATAACACTCACACAAAACAACTGTTTAAAAAAATAATGATGAAGTATTTCCATTTCTTTGTATTATTTCAAATTCTTTCATCAATGTTTTATAGTTTTCAGAGTATATGTCTTTTACCTCCTTGGTTAAATTTATTCCTAGATATTTCATTCTTTTTGATGCAATTTAAAACAGGATTGTTTTCTTGCTTTATCTTCCTGATGATTATCAGTGTAAAGATAAGCAATAGATTTCTGTATCTTTTTTCCTGCAAAATTCCTAAATTCATTTGCTAATTCCAATAGTTTTCTGATGGAGACTTTGGAGTTTTATATATATATCGCATTATGTCATCTGCAAATAGTGACAGTTTTAACACTTTCCTTCTAATTTGGATGCCTTTTGTGTCTTTTCCTTGTCTGACTACTGTAGCTAGAACTTTCAATACTAATTTAAATGGAAGTAGTGAGACAGGGCATCCTTGTCTTATTCCTGATTTTAGAGGAAAAGATTTCCGCTTTCCACTGTTGAGTATGATGTTAGCTATGGCTCTGGGATGCAAGAATTAAAATTGCTAAAATGCCCATACTACCCAAAGCAATCTACAGATTTAATGTAATCCCTATCAAAATACCCAGGCCACTTTTCATAAAACTAGGATAAATAATCCTAAGATATAGAACCACAAAAGACCCTGAATTGCCAAACTATCTTGAGAAAAAAGAATAAAACTGAAAATATCATACTCTCTGACTTTGGACTATACCACAAAGTCATAGTAATGGAAACAGCATGGTACAGGCACAAAAACAGACACACAGCTCAAACAGAATATAGAACCCAGGAAAAAAACCTATGCACCTATGGTCAATTAGTCTACAGCAAAATGGGGCAAGAATATACAGTGGAGAAAAGACAGTCTCTTCAACAGGTGGTGCTGTGAAAGCTGAACAGCTACACATTGAAGAATGAAATTTGAACATTTCATCATACCATATACAAAAACAAATTCAAAATGGATTAAAGACTTAAATGTAAAACCTGAAACTTAAAACTCTAAGACACAGCCAGAACATTGTTTGATTTAAATCATAGCAGTATATTTTGAATCTGTCTCCTAAGACAAAAGAAATAAAAACAAAAATTAACAAACGTAACCTAATTAAACTTGAAAGCTTTTACACAGTAAGGGAAACCATTGACAAAATGAAAATAAAATTTACTGAATGGAAGAAAATATTTGCACATAATCACTGACAGAGGTTAATATTGAAAATATATAAATAACTCATACAACTCAATATAAAAAAATCCAGTTAAAACATGCACAGAAGATCTGAACAGACTTTTATCAAAGACAAACAAATGGTCAACAGGCACATTAAAAGATGTTTGACATAGCTAGTCATCAGAGATGGTAAATCAAAACCATAATAAAATATCACCTCATACCTTTAATAACAGCTCTCATCACAAATAACAAATGTTGAGAAGGATGTGGAGAAAAGGGAACCCTTGTACACTGTTAGAAATTTACATTGGCTCAGCCACTATGGAAATTAGTAAGAAGTTTCCTCAAAAAACTGAGAATAGAACTCCCTTATGATCCAGCAATTCCACTCCTGGGTATATATACAAAGAAAATGAAAACACTAATTCAAAAAGATACAAGCCCCTCAATATTCACAGAACCATTATTTACAATAGCTAAGATACAGAAACAACCTAAATGTCCATCAACAGATGAATGGGTAAAGAATTTGTAGCATGCACACAATGGAATATTACTCATCCATAAAAAAGAATTAACTCCTGACATTTGCAACTATGTGGATGAATACTAAGCTTAGTGAAATAAGTCAGACACAGAAAAATATGTTATCACCTATATATGGAATCTAAAAAAAAAAAAAACAAATGTTTATCACAAAACAAAAATAGACTCATAGATATCAAAACAAACTAGTGGTTACCAGTAGAGAGTGAAAGTAGGGAGGGAAGACAGGAGCATGTGATTAAGACATACAGACTACTATGTATAATATAGATCAGCAACAACAATATATTGTATAGCATAGGAAACCACGGCAATATTTTATAATACCTTAGAGTATAATCTATAAAAATATTGAATCATTGTTGTACACCAGAAACCAATACAATATTATAAATTAGTTATACTTCAATTTTTTATAAAAGATTAATAAACTCTGAGGATCTAATGTATACTATGGTGAATATAACCCTGCAATGTATAATTAAAATTTACTAAGAGAGTAGAACTTAACATTCTCATCAGAAAAAGAAAAAAAAAAGACAAATATGTAAAGTGATGGGTGTGATAGTTAACTAAATAAGAATAATTCTTTCACAATGTATATATATCAAATCACCACGATGTTCCCTTTCAATGTCTCAGAATTTTATTTGTCAATTATGCCTCAAAAATTATGCCTTTTTAAAGCTGAAAAAAAGGAAAAAACAATCAAAAACATGCTACAAAATTCTTGCTAATCAATCTTGCCTGCTATGCTAGATATACTGAGACTATTGATTTTTTCATCTCCTCCTGTATCCATGTCTCTTTACCACATGACTTTAAGTTCATCTCACTAAACAGAGTCCATTTCTCCATTCCTTGCTTCTACATTCAGACATAGAACATGCTCTGGCCAAGAGTGTGTTAGCAAATTTGACATATACAGAGGCATGAAAGATCCCAGTCTTGTATGACTGGATCACTCTTCTGCAATGAGAATGCGCTCAGGCTAGTCTAGTGGAAGGATGTGAGAAATGCATGAAGTACAGCCCAGTTACCCAAGGAAAGAGTCATCTGAGAAGATAACTGCAAAACTTGAGAGTAAATCCAGTCCAAGACCAAAGACACCACTTGCTTTAATGGCTGTTCAGTTCAGTTCAGTCGCTCAGTCGTGTCTGACTCTTCGCAACCCCATGAATCGCAGCACACCAGGCCCCCCTGTCCATCACCAACTTCCGGAGTTCACTCAGACTCACGTCCATCAAGTCGGTGATGCCATCCAGCCATCTCATCCTCTGTCGTCCCCTTCTCCTCCTGCCCCCAATCCTTCCCAGCATCAGAGTCTTTTCCAATGAGTCAACTCTTCGCATGAGGTGGCCAAAGTACTGGAATTTCAGCTTTAGCATCATTCCTTCCAAAGAAATCCCAGGGCTGATCTCCTTCAGAATGGACTGGTTGGATCCCCTTGCAGTCCAAGCAACTCTCAAGAGTCTTCTCCAACACCACAATTCAAAAGCATCAATTCTTCGGTGCTCAGCCTTCTTCACAGTCCAACTCTCACATCCATACATGACCACTGGAAAAACCATAGCCTTGACTAGATGAACCTTTGTTGGCAAAGTAATGTCTCTGCTTTTGAAAATGCTATCTAGGCTGGTCATAACTTTCCTTCCAAGGAGTAAGCATCTTTTAATTTCATGGCTGCAATCACCATCTGCAGTGATTTTGGAGCCCCCCAAAATAAAGTCTAATGCTGTTTCCACCGTTTCCCCATCTATTTGCCATGAAGTGATGGGACCAGATGCCATGATCTTCGTTTTCTGAATGTTGAGCTTTAAGCCAACTTTTTCACTCTCCTCTTTCACTTTCATCAAGAGGCTTTTTAGTTCCTCTTCACTTTCAGCCGTAAGGGTGGTATCATCTGCATATCTGCAGTTATTGATATTTCTCCTGGCAATCTTGATTCCAGCTTGTGCTTCTTCCAGCCCAGACACTGATGTATAGAACAGTCTTTTGGACTCTGTGGGAGAGGGAGAGGGTGGGATGATTTGGGAGAATGGCATTGAAATATGTATAATATCATATATGAAATGAGTTGCCAGTCCAGGTTCCATGCACGATACTGGATGCTTGGGGCTGGAGCACTGGGACAACCCAGAGGGATGGTATGGGGAGGGAGGAGGGACGAGGGTTCAGGATGGGGAACACATGTATACCTGTGGCAGATTCATTTTGATATATGACAAAACCAATACAATATTGTAAAGTTAAATAAAATAAAATTTAAAAAATAAAATAAACATAATTTTGTTTTAAAAAAAAAGAATATTTCCATGTATTTATCTGATGTTTTCTCAAAGATATATTTTAGAAATCATGCTTTCTAAATAAATTTTACTTTGTAAAGCAAACAAAAAAAAAAAGTGACCTTTACCAAAAAAAAAAGTAGGGTGACAATATGCAGCCTTGACATACTCCCTTTCCTTTTTGGAACCAGTGGTTGTTCCACGTCCAGTTATAACTGCTGCTTCCTGACATGCATACAGGTTTCTCAAGAGGCAGGTCAAGTGGTCTGGTATTCCCATCTCTTTCAGAATTTTCCACAGTTTATTGTGATCCACACAGTCAAAGGCTTTGGCATAGTCAATAAAGCAGAAATAGATGTTTTTCTGGAACTCTTTTGCTTTTTCCATGATCCAGCGGATGTTGGCAATTTGATCTCTGGTTCCTCTGCCTTTTCCAAATCCAGCTTGAACATCTGGAAGTTCACAGTTCAGGTATTGCTGAAGCCTGGCTTGGAGAATTTTGAGCATACTTTACTAGTGTGTGAGATGAGTGCAATTGTGTGGTAGTTTGAGCATTCTTTGGCATTGCCTTTTTTTGGGATTGAAATGAAAACTGACCTTTTCCAGTCCTGTGGCCACTGCTGAGTTTTCCTGATTTGCTGGCATATTGAGTGCAGCACTTTCACAGCATCATCTTTCAGGATTTGAAATAGCTCAACTGGAAGGCCATCACCTCCACTAGCTTTGTTCATAGTGATGCTTTCTAAGGCCCACTTGACTTCACATTCCAGGATGTCTGGCTCTAGGTGAGTGATCACACCATCATGATTATCTGGGTAGTGAAGATCTTTTTTGTACAGCTCTTCTGTGTATTCTTGCCACCTCTTCTTAATATCTTCTGCTTCTGTTAGGTCCATACCATTTCTGTCCTTTATAGAGCCCATCTTTGCATGAAATGTTCCCTTGGTATCTCTAATTTTCTTGAAGAGATCTCTAGTCTTTCCCATTCTGTTGTTTTCTTCTTTTTCTTTGCATTGATCACTGAGGAAGGCTTTCTTACCTCTCCTTGCTATTCTTTGGAACTCTGCATTCAGATGCTTATATCTTTCCTTTTCTCCTTTGCTTTTTGCTTCTCTTCTTTTCACAGCTATTTATAAGGCCTCCCCAGACAGCCATTTTGCTTTTTTGCATTTCTTTTCCATGGGGATGGTCTTGATCCCTGTCTCTCTTAATGGCTGACAGTCAAGCTAAATAAAGGTTTATTGTCAGAAGACACAGAAGTTTGTTTTGTTTTAATTTTGTTGCATACATATTAAATGGCAATCGATAACTAATATACTTGTCTGAGCCTGAAGTATATTTTCTCTTTGTTCAATGAGTAGATTAGAAAGTTTTAGAGAAGTATTAAAATACTAGTGGGCTTCCCTGGTGGCTCAGATGGTAAAGAATCGGTCTGCAGTGCAGAAGACATGGGTTCAATCCCTGGGTTGGGAAATTCCCTGGAGAAGGAAATGGCAACCGCCTCATGTATTGTTGCCTGGGAAATCCCATGGACAGAGGAGTGTGGTGGGCTACAGTCCATGGGGTCACCAAAGAGTCAGACACGACTTAGCTTCTGAACAACAACAACAACAAAAATACAAGCCCCCAACTGAGAATGTCTCCTTGAAGTAATCAGATGAATTGAAATAGAACTGAAAAGGGAAGAGCCCCACTATACACCTCAATGTAATTTGTCATAGTTTATATCTAAAATCATCTCTGTATTTTGCCACACTTCGAGATACACTGCCTTAGCTCCTGCCCCTTCTGCCTTTTTCTTATAGACAATAGATATATTGGATTAGGGCTTCCAAGACAGCACTAGGGTTAAAGAATTTGCCTGCCAATGCAGAAGACACAAGAGTTCAATCTCTGGGTTATGAAGATTCCCTGGAGTAGGAAATGGCAACTTTCCCCAGTATTCTTGCCTGGAAAATGGGGCTGTAGAGTCAGACATGACTGAGCTACTAAGAGTGCATGCACACACACACACACACACACACACACAGAGTTGACCAAAAAGTTCATTTGGGTGATTCCACCATGGTCTTAGGCTCACAGCCTAAAAACTAAAGCCCAACCCTGACTCAAATTCCAGGTGCTCCATCATCTGGTCCAGGCCCACCCCTCCAGACTTGCTCCCATTGCTTCCCTCTTTGCATAACCACTAGAACAACCCAACTTCTTCAATGTTTACTGAGCACCTCCTGCAGGTTCTCAGTCAAAGTCAGGCACCAAGCTAGGAGGTTGGAGGGAAAAGATGGTGCTTAAGATGCAGCCTTTACTTTGGGCTCTCTGGACAAAAATAAAGTATGTAAGCAACCATATAATTCTAATATGTGAAGAGTGAGTCTGAAAGCTACAGAATCCATAGATAGTATTGGAAATGGTTAGGGCAGGAGAAGACTGAATCCAAGAAGGATCCCCAGGGAAGAGGCTTCCCTTGGTTACAATGAAAGCTCTCCTGATTCTTCCATCACAACACAGAATAAGGGCTCATTTTTTTATGAACCCCCATAGCACTTTATAGCTCATCATATATTATTTATACTTAATTTATCTAATCTCTCAGACTGTCAACTGTTTAAGGGCAGTGATTATTAATCTTTGCATCAACCACTGTAGTAGCAGGTCATAAGGCAAATGGTTGGCACTAACACATGTTTGGCTGATGGATAGGTGAACAGATGGATGAATGGATGTATAAATGGAAGGTCATGAGAGAAACAAATCATAATTGAAGACAATCTTTTGGCTCTCTGTAATTCACTTTATGTAGGTGGCAGCCTAATCGTGTGGTTTCCAAAACTGGCAGCCCATAAAGTATACCTTGCGAGCTTTAAGAGGCTTCCCTGGTGGCTCAGATGGTAAAGCGTCTGCCTGCAATGCAGGAGACCCGGGTTCGATTCCTGAATTGGGAAGATCCCCTGGAGAAGGAAATGGCAATCCACTCCAGCACTCTTGCTTGGAAAATCCCATGGACACAGGAGCCTGATAGGCTACAGTCCATGGGGTCGCAAAGAGTCGGACATGACTGAGCGACTTCACTTTCCTTTGGGAGCTTTAAAACCTACATATTCCAGGGACCTGCTTCCTTAGGATATTCTGATTCAATGGATATGGGATTGACCCAATAATCCATATTTTAATGTCCCCAGAAAATTCTGGATTATCTAGTCCAACAACTGACCCTTGAGGATTATAAGTCTAACTTACCTGAGTGTTATATTGACTCCATAGTCCCAGGTGTTCTATTTTAGAGATGTTGAGTCTCTCTTTTCTTTGATGACTAAGCCCGTTCAGATATTCTGCATAAGGAAAATACTCCTATGACTTGGAAGTTTTCACAAAAGATGTGTATTTTATTACAATAGTAATTAAAAAAAAAAAATCACTGCCATGTATTAAGTACTTATCCAGTGTCAGGCATTCTGCTAAATGATTTTATGAATATCTATTAATTCAATCCTATCCTTAATAGTTTCATTTTAACCATTTTATTGAGATATGATTGACACACAAAAAGTTGTATACATTTAATGTATTTGGAGATGTATAACACCTACAAAATCATCACGACAATCTATGCCATTCTATGCTAGTCTCCCGCATTGCAGGCAGACTCTATTGTGTGAGTCACAGGGAATCCATGCCATAAACATCTCACACCAAATGTTTCCTCCAGCCCTTTAAGTCATAAATAATTGCTTTTGTGAGAAAAAATACTCAACAAACGATCTACCCTCTTAGCAAAACATTAAGTGTACAGTCAATCAGTTCAGTCACTCAGTTGTGTCTGACTCTTTGTGACCCCATGAACTGCAGCACACCAGGCCTCCCTGTCCATCACCAATTCCCGGAGTTCACTCAGACTCACGTCCATCAAGTCGGTGATGCCATCCAGCCATCTCATCCTCTGTCATCCCCTTCTCCTCCCGCCCCCAATCCCTCCCAGCATCAGAGTCTTTTCCAATGAGT
>NW_011494863.1:13442524-13462458 GCF_000754665.1 Bison bison bison | reverse complement strand
AAAAATAAAGTCTGACACTGTTTCCACTGTTTCTCCATCTATTTGCCATGAAGTGATGGGACCGGATGCCATGGTCTTAGTTTTCTGAATGGTGAGTTTTAAGCCAACTTTTTCACTCTTCTCTTTCACTTTCATCAAGAGGCTTTTTAGTTCCTCTTCACTTTCTGCCATAAGGGTGGTGTCATCTGCATATCTGAGATTATTGATATTTCTCCCAGCAATCTTGATTCCAGCTTGTGCTTCTTCTAGCCCAGTGTTTCTCATGATGTATTCTGCGTATAAGTTAAATAAGCAGGGTGACAATATACAGCCTTGACGTACTCATTTTCCTATTTGGAACCAGTCTGTTGCTCCATGTCCAGTTCTAACTGCTGCTTCCTGACCTGCGTATAGGTTTCTCAAGAGGCATGTCAGGTGGTTTGGTATTCCCATCTCTTTCAGCATTTTCCACAGTTTATTGTGATCCACACAGTCAAAGGCTTTGGTATAGTCAATGAAGCAGAAATAGATGTTTTTCTGGAACTCTCTTCCTTTTTCCATGATCCAGCAGATGTTGACAATTTGATCTCTGGTTCCTCTGCCTTTTCTAAATCCAGCTTGAACTTCTGGACGTTCACGGTTCATGTTTTGCTGAAGCCTGGCTTGGAGAATTTTGAGCATTACTTTACTAGCGTGTGAGATGAGCATAGTTTGAGCATTCTTTGGCATTGCTTTTATTTGGGATTGGAATGAAAACTGACCTTTTCCAGTCCTGTGGCCACTGCTGAGTTTTCCAGATTTGCTGGCATATTGAGTACAGCACTTTCATAGCATCATCTTTCAGGATTTGAAATAGCTCAACTGAAATTCCATAACCTCCACTAGCTTTGTTCATAGTGATGCTTTCTAAGGCCCACTTGACTTCACATTCCAGGATGTCTGGCTCTAGGTGAGTGATCACACCATCGTGATTATCTTGGTCATGAAGATCATTTTTGTACAGTTCTTCTGTGTATTCTTGCCACCTCTTCTTAATATCTTCTGCTTCTGTTAGGTCCATACCATTTCTGCCCTTTATCCGGCCCATCTTTGCATGAAATGTTCCCTTGGTATCTCTAATTTTCTTGAAGAGGTCTCTAGTCTTTCCCATTCTGTACAGTGTACAGTATGATACTGTTAACCATAGTAAGAGTGATGGCCTGAATGTCTGTGTCATCCCAAAATTCATATGTTGAAATCCTAACAACCAAAAGTGATGGCATTAGTAGGTGGTACTTTGGGGGAGGTAATTACATAATAGGACTGGAACCCTCATGAATGGGATTAGTGCTCTTATAAAATAGATACTACAGAGATCCCTTCATTCTTTCTGGAGTTATTTCTTCACTGATTTCCAGTAGCATATTGGGCACCTACTGACCTGGTGAGTCCATCTTTCAGTGTCCTATCTTTTTGCCTTTTCATACTGTTCATGGGGTTCTCAAGGCAAGAATACTGAAGTGGTTTGCCATTCCCTTCTCCAGTGGACCTCATTTTGTCAGAACTCTCACCCATGACCCACCCGTCTTGAGTGGCATGGCTCATAGTTTCATTGAGTTAGACAAGGCTGTGGTCCGTGTGATCGACTGGTTAGTTTCCTGTGATTGTGGGTTTCAGTCTGTCTGCCCTCTGATGGAGAAGGGTAAGTGGCTTATGGAAGCTTCCTGATGGGACAGACTGACTGAGGGGGAAATTGGGCCTTGTTCTGATGGGCGGGGCCGTGTTCAGTAAATCATTAATCCAATTTCTGTTGATGGGTGGGGCTGTGTTCCCTTGCTGTTATTGACCTGGGCCCAAACCTGGTGGCTCAGAAGTTAAAGCATCTGCCTGCAATGCAGGTGACCCAGGTTTGAACCCTGAATCAGGAAGATCCCCTGGAGAAGGAAATGGTAACCCACTCCAGTAGTCTTGCCTGGAGAATCCCATGGACAGAGAACCCTGGTAGGCTACAGTCTACGGGGTCGCAAAGTGTCAACACGACTGAGTGACTTCACTGTCACTATCACTTAAACTATGGTGGAGGTAATGGAGATAATAGTGACCTCCTTCCAAAGGTCCCATGCATGTACACTCAGTGCCCCTAGCCCTCCAGCAGGCCACTGCCAACCCACGCTTCTGTCGGAGACTCCTGGACACCCATGGGCAAGTCCAGAGCAGTCTCCTGTGGGGTCACTGCTCCTTTCTCCTGGATCCTGGTACACACAAGGTTCTGTTTTTTCCTGCCAAGAGTTTGTTTCCCAGGCCTGTGTAAGTTCTGGCAGCTCTTTGGTGGGGTTAATGGCAATCTCCTCCAAGAGGGCTTTTGCCATACCCAGGTCTGCTGTACCCAGAGCCCCTGCCCTTGTAACAGTCCATTGCTGACCCATACCTCCATAGGAGACACTCAAACACAGGTCTGTCTCAGTCTCTGTGGGGATCTCTGGGACCTGGTACACACAAGGTTTGTTTGAGACCTCTGAGCACTGCTGGCAGGTATGGGATTTGATTCTAAATGTGATTTCACCCCACTTACCATCTTGCTGGGGCTTTCCTTTATTCTTGGACATGGGGTATCTCCTCACACACAGCAGCTCCCATGCCACACATAGGTCCATGAATCAAGGCAAATTGTAAGTGATCAAATCGGAGATCGCAAGAGTGAACATTGACATTTTAGGAATCGGCCAACTAAAATGGACTGGAATGGGTGAATTTAACTCAGATGACCATTATATCTACTACTGTAGGCAACAATCCCCTAGAGGAAATGGAGTAACCATCATAGTCAACAAAAGAGTCCGAAATGCAGTACTTGGATGCAATCTCAAAAACGACAGAATGATCTCTGTTCGTTTCCAAGGCAAACCATTCAATATCACAGTAATCCAAGTCTATGTCCCAACCAGAAATGCTGAAGAAGCTGAAGTTGAATGGTTCTATGAAGACCTACAAGACCTTTTAGAACTAACACCCCAAAAAAGATGTCCTTTTCATTAAAGGGGACTGGAATGCAAAAGTAGGAAATCAAGAAACACTGGGAGTAACAGGCAAATATGGCCTTGGAATACAGAATGAAGCAGGGCAAGGGCTAATAGAATTTTGCCAAGAGAACGCACTGGTCATAGCAAACACCCTCTTCCAACAACACAAGAGAAGACTACACATGGACATCACCAGATGGTCAACACCGAAATCAGATGGATTATATTTTTTGCAGCCAAAGATGGAGAAGCTCTATAAAGTCAGCAAAAACAAGATCGGGAGCTGACTGTGGCTCAGATCATGAACTCCTTATTGCCAAATTCAGACTTAAGTTGAAGGAAGTAGGGAAAACCACTGATTACTATTAGAAAGTCTTTAATCTTTACAAATTCTCTTTGGGTCTGAGGTTTTATTTAACAACCTCCCTTCCCCCACCTCTCTTCACATTTGCCAAAGCTGAGATTTTAGGTCTTTTCTTCTTCTCTTACAGAAACTATCTGCACAAAGTATTCTTTGATTCTCATTTCATTTGTCCCGACAGGACTTTGGGTTGTCTATACCCCTTTTTCTGATACAAGGCTTTCTTTCATGTACACAAGCGATTCTTCATGATTTTTAAAAAATGTAATTGAACATTGAGCTGACTGTGGCTCAGATTATGAACTTCTTATTGCCAAATTCAGACTTAAATTGAAGAAAGTAGGGAAAACCCCTAGACCATTCAGATATGACCTAAATCAAATCCTTTAGGATTACACAGTGGAAGTGAGAAACAGATTGACGGGATTAGATCTGATAGAGTACCTGAAGAACTATGGACATAGGTTCGTAACATTGTACAGGAGGCAGGGATCAAGACCATTCCCAAGAAAGAAATGCAAAAAAGCAAAATGGTTGTCTGAGGAGGCCTTACATTGAAGGCCACGAATAGAAGCTAAGTGAAAGGCAACAGAGAAAAGGACAGATATACCCATTTGAATGGAGAGTTCCAAAGAATAGCAAGGAGAGATAAGAAAGACTTCCTTAGTGATCAGTGCAAAGAAATGGAGAAAACAACAAAATGGGAAAGACTAGAGATCTCTTCAAGAAAATTAGGGATACTAAGGGAACATTTCATGCAAAGATGGGCTCAATAAAGGACAGAAATGGTATGGACCTGACAGAAACAGATATTAAGAAGAGATGGCAAGAATACACAGAAGAACTATACAAAATAGATCTTCATGACCCAGATAATCACAATGGTGATTACCAACGTAGAGCCAGACATTCTGGAATACGAGGCCTTACAAAGCCTCACTATGAACAAAGCTAGTGGAGGTGATGGAATTCCAGTTGAGCTATTTCAAATCCTAAATGATGATGCTGTGAAAGTGCTGCACTCCATATGCCAGAAAATCTGGAAAACTCAGCAGTGGCCACAGGACTGGAAAAGGTCAGTTTTCATTCCTATCCCATAGAAAGATAATGCCAAAGAATGCTCAACCTACCACACAATTGCACTCATCTCACACGCTAGTAAAGTAATGCTCAAAATTCTCCAAGCCTGGCTTCAATAGTACATGCACCGTGAACTTCCAGATGTTCAAGCTGGTTTTAGAAAAGGCAGACGAACCAGAGGTCAAATTGCCAACATCCAATGGATCATTGAAAAAGCAAGAGAATTCCAGAAAAAACATCTACTTCTGTTTTATTGAAAGCCAAAGCCTTTGATTGTGTGGATCACAACAAACTGTAGAAAATTCTTAAAGAGGTGGGAATATCAGACCATCTGACCTGCCTCCTGAGAAATCTGTATGCAGGTCAAGAAGCAACAGTTAGAACTGGACATTGAACAACAGATTGGTTACAGATCAGGAAAGGAATACATCAAGGCTGTATATTGTCACCCTGCTTATTTAACTTATATGCAGAGTTAAAAACATCATGAGAAATGCTGGACTAGATGAAGCACAAGTGGCAATCAAGATTGCCAGGAGATATATCAATAACCTCAGATATGTAGATGACACCACACTTTTGAAAGAAAGCAAAGAAGAACTGAAGAGCCTCTTGATAAAAGTGAAACAGGAGAGTAAAAAAGTTGGCTTAAAACTCAACATTCAGAAAGTAAGATCATGTCATCTGGTCCCATCACTTCACAGCAAATAGATGGGGAAACAATGAAAACAGTGAGAGACTTTATTTTGGGGGACTCCAAAATCACTTCAGATGGTGACTGCAGCCATGAAATTAAAAGACAGTTGCTTCTTGGGAGAAAAGCTATGATCAACCTAGACAGCATATTAGAAAGCAGAGACATTACTTTGCCAACACAGGTCCATCTAGTCAAAGATATGGTTTTTCCAGTAGTCATGTATGGATGTGAGATGGACTATAAAGGAAGTTGAGTGCCGAAGAATTGATGCTTTAGAACTGTGGTGTTAGAGAAGACTCTTGAGAGTCCCTTGGACTGCATGGAGATCCAACCAGTCAATCATAATGGAAATCAGTCCTGAGTATTCATTGGAAGAACTGATGCTGAAGCTGAAGCTCCAATACTTTGGCCACCTGAGGAGAAGAACTGACTCATTTGAAAAGACCCTGATACTAGGAAAAATTGAAGGCTGGAGAAGGGGACAACAGAGGATGAGACAGTTGAATGACATCACCGACACGATAGACATGAGTTTGAGTAAGCTCTGAGAGCTGGTGATGGACAGGGAGGCCTGGTGTGCTGCAGTCCATGGGGTCACAAAGATTTGGACAAGATTTAGCGACTGAACTGAACTGAACAAACACATGAAAAGATGCTCAGCATTGCTCATTATTAGAGGAATGCAAATCAAAACTACAACGAAATATCACCTCACACTGTTCAGAATGGCCATCATCAAAAAGTTTACAAACAATAAATGGTGGAGAGGGTGTAGAGAAAAGGGAACACTCTTGCACTGTTGGTGAGAATGCAAATTGATACAGCTACTATGGAAGACAGTATGAAGATTCCTTAAAAACTAGGAATAAAACCACCATAGTATAAAGTGAAAGTCCCTCAGTTGTGTCCAAATCTTTGTGACCCCATAGAATTCTCCAGGCCAGAATACTGGAGTGCATATCCTTTCCTTTCTCCAGAGGATCTTCCCTACCCAGGTATTGAACCCAGGTCCCCCACATTGTAGGTGGATTCTTTACCAGCTGAGCCACAAGGGAAACTCAAGAATACTGGAGTGGGTAGCCTACCCTTCTACAGTGAATATTCCTGACCCAGGAATAGAACTGGGGTCTTCTGCATTGTAGGTGTATTCTTTATGACCCAGCAATCCACTTCTAGACATATACCCTGAGGAAACCAAAATTGAAAAAGACACATGTATCCCATTGTTCATTGCAGGACTATTAATAATACCTAGAACATGGAAGCAAGCTAGATGTCCATTGACAGATGAATGTATAAAAAATTGTGGTTTATATACACAATGGAATATTCAGTTCAGTTCAATTCAGTTGAGTCACTCAGTCGTGTCCAACTCTTTGTGACCCCATGAATCGCAGCACCCCAGGCCTCCTTGTCCAACACCAATTCCCAGAGTTCACTCAAACTCACATCCATCGAGTCAGTGATGCCATCCAGCCATCTCATCCTCTGTCATCCCCTTCTCCTCCTGCCCCCAATCCCTCCCAGCATCAGGGTTTTTTCCAATGAGTCAACATTTTGCATGAGGTGGCCAAAGTATTGGAGCTTCAGCTTCAACATCAGTCCTTCCAATGAACACCTAGGACTGATCTCCCTTAGGATGGAGTGGTTGGATCTCCTTGCAGTCCAAGGGACTCTCAAGAGTCTTCTCCAACATCACAGTTCAAAAGCATCAATTCTTCGGCGCTCAGCCTTCTTCACAGTCCAACTCTCACATCCATACATGACCACTGGAAAAACCATAGCCTTGACTAGACGGACCTTTGTTGGCGAAGTAATGTCTCTGCTTTTGAATATGCTATCTAGATTGGTCATAACTTTCCTTCCAAGGAGTAAGTGTCTTTTAATTTCATGGCTGCAATCACAATCTGCAGTGATTTTGGAGTCCCAAAAAATACAGTCTGACACTGTTTCCACTGTTCCCCATCTATTTGCCATGAAGTGATGGGACCAGATGCCATGATCTTTGTTTTCTGAATGTTGAGTTTTAAGCCAACTTTTTCACTCTCCTTCTTCACTTTCATCAAAAGGCTTTTTAGTTCCTCTTACTTTCTGCCATAAGGGTGGTGTAATCTGCATATCTGAGATTATTGATATTTCTCCCGGCAATCTTGATTCCAGCTTGTGCTTCTGCCAGCCCAGCGTATCTCATGATGTACTCTGCATAGAAGTTAAATGGAATGTTACTCAGCCATAAAAAGGAATGCATTTTAGTCAGTTCTAATCGGGTGGATGAACCTAGAGCCTACTATACAGAGTGAAGTATGTCAGAAAGAGAAAGATAAATATCTCATACTAAGCATATATACAGAATGTAGAAAGATTATATTGAAGAATTTATCTGCAGGGAAACAATGGAGAAACAGACATAGAGAGCAGACTATGGACATGGGGAGAGGGGAGGAGAGGGTGAAATGTATGGAGAGAGTAACATGGAAACTTACATTACCATATGTAAAATAGATAGCCAACAGGAATTTGCTGTATGTCTCAGGAAACTCAAACAGGGGCTCTGTATCAACCTAGAGGTGTGGGACGGGGAGGGAAATTGGATGGAGCTTCAAGAGTGAGGGGATATATGAATACCTATGGCTGATTCATGTTGAGGTTTGAAAGAAAACAAAATTCTGTAAAGCAATTATCCTTCAATTAAAAAATAAATTAAAAAAAAGAATTATACCAATAAGACACATGAAGGATTAACCGTTCTGTAGGTGTGTGATGGTTAATAATAAAGTAGCTAACATCAATTGAGCATATGTAACATACAGCAATAATCTCATTTAAGCTTCACAGGTAACCCAGAGAGATATATATTGAAAACTATTTTACTACCATCCCTGTCTTATATAAACATATATTATGGCACAAAAAAAACTAGATAACCTGCCCAAATCCCCAAAATTTTCTGTAGTAGAACAGGAATTTCAACCAAAATGTCTGACTCTGACATTCATGGTCTCACAATACCATATTGCCTCTACGGTGGTATGACCGTATAAGAACACTAGTAGGTTAGCATCCTTCACTTTGCAGTAATCTTCTTTTTATCAAAATCCTTTCACTTTATCCAGAGTGAAGTGTTCACAGTTAGAAATATAAGGGCCTTCATGTCTTGGTGCCCACCATATATTTTCGCTGAGCTTCCTGGATTCCAACTTAAATAACTGATGGTGCCCTGCGGTTCAGTTTTTTCACAAAGTTGCAGATGATGAGTTCCTGGTTAGCATGTCAGATGAAGGACAATATATTTTAATGCAAGTGCAACGAGCTGGAACGACAGTATTTTCTCCAAGAGCCTGAACTAGGTTAGCACGACCTCCGAGAGGGGCCAGAATCCTAACAGCAAAATTAGAATAGAAAGGCTTATGGAGATTTCTATGCTAATCAGCCAAGTTTTACTGGAACGATTATGTTTAGCACAATGGCCATTTGCCAGCTTCAGCCAGGGCACCACTTTTGGTCAGGTGACCAACTGAAAATAATGACTCAGAAAGTGCTGGGGAGGCCACAGTGAGGCAACAACATTCTAAACTGGTGGCAGAAGTGGGAGAAAGTGCTAGGACCCCAAAGAAAGAAGATTTTCTTATAGGAATTCCAGCACACACCTTGCCTCCAATGCAGTTTGTACTGAAGTAAAACTCCTGTTTTAGAGTTGATAGAAAGAATGGACCTCTGGGGCATGAAAACAGGGTGGGGGGAAGGAGAGAAAAACAAGAAAATGATTTTTCCGGTTAAGGACAGATTTCCCCTCCCACCTAATCTTTGCTTTTGGCACAAAGACTGTATTCTGCTGAAGTAAAGGGGAGATGCTATTTTATATGGCTTGGCCTAGCAAAACATATCATCATCCCTTACATTTGTTTTGTTTTGTTTTGGAATTTAGGGCATTGACAGAAGCTGAGCTGGTTGGACACAGACAAAACTAACAAAACAATCATACCAGACATTCTCTAGTCTACCTATTCATGAGTCTGTGAGAGTCAACAACAATCAAAGAAGGAAAGAAATGACTGAAGATGTTCCATGGTGCCCCTTGGTATTTACAATGCCATCCAAACAGATTTCTAATGGTGTTCAAAAGATGCCTTGGCACTTTCCCAGAAATACTGAATCACAATCACAAGGGGAACCAGAGGAGAAATGATCTATATTTTTAAAGAAGCTGTTCAGGCGATTCTAATGTAGGACCAGGTCTGGGAATCTCTCATCTGGACCACACTTCCTCACATCATCACACGAAGGAAAAGCAGTGATGCTATTCTGGGTCCATCTTGCCCAGCATTAAGGCTCTAAGAGAGCTGTGATACAAAGAACACAGTTGTTCTGTTTCCTGACCTTGACCCCAAACAACATCACGTCAATTAATATTCACCTAGCACTTAATATGTGCCAGGAACTTTTACATATATTATCTTGTTCTGACCAAAGGTTAATGTTGCTTAAATATTTAAAAGCTCAATATTTAGTTGGTTTACTTTCAGTCAGAAATGTTTAACAGCAATACCACTTTATGTAATTGGATCATACAGTTCTGCTCACATTTCAATTTGGATGAAGATGGAAAATGAATTTATTTCACTTATAAGTGAACTTACAGCTGTCTATAACTCTCAACTGACAGTAGAAAAATGAACTAAATCATCCATCTGGCTTAAATCTTGTCTGTCATTATCTAAATGGTCACTTTAAGTAGTATTAGTCTCTCTAGAATAATTTTTTTTTTAATATTTCAAATAATCTCTCCCTGTTTCTCCAGCAAGAGGGATTCTGGGTATAAGGACAATGTGGAAAGAGAGAGTTCACGATTGTGGTTTACAATCATTCACATTGATATGTAGGTAGAAGGATAGTTCCTGCCCATTGTGGTCCAGAGATCACATCCCTTTTCCAATTGATGTCCACTTGCCCCTCTGGCCTACACGGCAGAAAGGGAGGCTGGCTGGACATTGCTTCCCGTTTGTTCTTTTTCTTCATCTGTGGACCCCTGACTACTTGTCCTCACCCCACCTACTGTTAGCTGCTGAGACTTCTCTGAGATTTGGCTGGAAATTCACTCTCCCCACCTGGTGAGTCTAACACTCAGTCTTCACTTCAGGGCCAGCTTGCCCCAACCACCATAATCCATGCTGGCAAGATTCCCAAATACACTCTCAAGTATTCTTGGGACCAACCCACACTACATGGGACTGGCAAGTCCATCTTGTGCCCTAGGCTGGTGAATATCAATGCTGCCCAAATTTCTCTAAAGAGCCTCCTGCTTCCTGTGCCAAAGTCAGCACAGGAATGAGAAAATCAGGACCATGTCTCTTCACTCTGCTCTTTCACTCCCTTCCCTCTCCTTTTGTCTTCTACATTTTAAGCCAGGAAGGGGCAGGCTCTTCCACTTTCAGGGGAAGACATCCCTCAAATAAAGCCTGCTCTTGACATATGCCAAACAAGCAGCTAAAGGCACTTAGTATTTAGAATAGTAGTAGACATACAGAATATGAGATATACATATATATGTATTGATCTTTAGATTTAGGTCTTTATTTTGTGCCTCTTAACACATAAAGCTGACTACAAAGCTGATATTTGTTTACGTTTCTGAGTTGAATTATTTGAATTAGCTAAAGATTTTTCTTTTAATACTTTATTTTCTATAATAAAATTGCTTAAATGCAAAGCTAAATTTATTAACTTTTAAATTCTTCAGATAAATGTCTACGAAAGTATAAAAAATTATTTTATCACCAAAAATTGTCACTGTCCTCAAAACCACTTCTCATAAAAATTAACAGTCCTCACCATCTTCCTGAATATCTACAGTCACAAACAAAGCACAGTCTTAACCCTACCCCCCTTTAAGTACCACAGCACCTCTGAGAGGTTAGTTAAGTCAAGGACTAGTGTGCTCACTTTACTGGTGGCAAAACTGAATATTTCAAGTCAGGAGGCTGAACCATGTCATTGGGAAAGTTCTTAAGGGAAGCAGGGATGGAACTCAGAGCTCTTCCACTCCCAGATGAATATCTATGCCCCAGGCTTGTCAGTTACCAAACACTTTAAAGCCCATGATCTCACTTGACCCTCCTAGGGAATTCCTGAGCTTCTCAGAAAAGGGATCACAATTCCTATTTTGTAGGTGAAGACACCACAGCTGTGGGGGCTAAGAAACGGCAGAGCCTGGGCCAGAGCCTGAGTCTTTTGATCAAGAACCCTATGTTCCCCCATCTCCTCCTGGTACCCTAGCCACAGGACACAGTTATAACAAGGAGGGGATGTGGCATGGCACCTACAAGGTGAGTTCTGACCTCCTACACACCTTGTCTGGATCCCATCTCACCACATACTGGGTGTGTCCCTCAGCAAAGTTCCTGATCTCTCTGGGCCTCAGTTTCTCCATTTGTGAGACATACTAGTACTTTCCTCAAAAGGTTAAAAAGAGAATTAAACTACACAGTTTGTGCAGACACCCAGAACATTTTCAGGCAAATATTAAGGACTCGTCAATATGGTTGGGAGAAAGATTATTTCTCACTCATTGTATCTCCATGTGCAAGGACTTCTGCTAGACCAAAGTTCCTGGCTTCTCTTCCCACTTCTGCTCACACTTACCAGGAGAGAGGGGATTTATTTGAGTGTGCATGTTGAAGGGTACTTTGGGGTCCACTCTTAGCGATGTACTAGGCTCAGCAAAGGAGGCCTGTGATTGGACATCCTCTCCTGGTATGAGAATGCTCTGTTCTGGGATATAGTATTAGGACATCCATTGCTTCCTTATCTCTCAGTCAAATCCCCCAACCTGACTTTCATCAGTAATTTTTCTGATTCTTGCATCCATCTCGGAATTGGCTTAGACTTAGAGGAAAAGGTAGATACTACCTACTGATCCCCTCAAATCCCTACAAATATTATCTACTTCCATGCTTATCAGTATTACATAAAAATTGTTCCCAAGTAAAAGTGCCTGATATCTGTAGCCTCTTTGCATTCCATCAGATGGCTGACATGGCTCTCAGGGAGTGGTTGCTAGACTCAGCAGCCACCAGCCACCCACAGCACCAAGATGCCAGAGATGAAGTGACTGTGGTCTCCAGCACTTCCCAACCTGAGATTTCAGGACAATGAGATTGAGGACAATGCTGACTCACAATATTTTCTCAGGGCCTTCTCTTGTGAGTGGCCCACTATGATTGGAACCAAAGTCCCACTAAATCTGTCACTTTCTCAACATTCTGCTAGGCAAGTTTCACCTTGGATGTCCCCAGAACTTTGTCAGAGCAGATGGGAAATTCTAGGAGGGTGACTAGATGGCCTGTCTATTTTGGGTCTCCAATTCTCCAGCAGCCTGGTGTCTGAGCTAAGAGAAATGTGACTTGTGTCAGAGTACAAGAGAGCGCCAGTGGCAAGGGCTTCCACGTGTCTATTTCTGGCTGTCCCTTGATGCTGTGTCATTGGAAGAACTGTGACATCACAGCCTCTGCCTTTTTACAAGGGCCTGACAATACAAGTGACTCAGAGAGAATGTCAACCGTGGCTGCCAGCCTGGCTCAGTACACGGAGACTTAGGGAGTCATGCAGAGTGACTTGTGCCAGGGTTTCATAGGGGCACAAAGACAGACTATTAGGACTAGAAGTGACCTTAGTTTTCCTCTAATAAAGCCCATCTAAAGCCTGAGCCCCTGCTACCATATTACTGAGAAGTGGGCCTCTGGGTTCTGCTTGCATAACTCCAAGGACATTGATGAATTCATTATCTTCCGAGGCAATTGTATCAGGATGATTCAGGCCACAAGCAACAGCGTATTTAACCACACAAACTTTAATATCTCACTTAACAAAAAGTCTGGACGGAAGTGGCACCAGTGGCACTTCCTTGGTTGCTCAAGAAAGTCACCAAGTTCAAAGATTGTTTCCACCTTGTAGGAAATCAGTGATGGTTTTCCTCATTGGCTCAATGATCTTTCTCTCTTCTGATACTGTTAGAACAAGAAGAAAAATGGTGCACAGTAGAGGCTTTCTCCTCATCTATCTCTCCCTTTTAATAACTAGAAAAACTTTCCAGGGCCCCTAAGACTTCCTGAGTATCCCACTGGTCAGAATAGGATCACATGCCCATTCCTAAACCAGTCATCGGCAGAAGTGCAGAGGACTGCCTGACCAATCGTGCATCATGCCTTGGAATTGGACCTACAGTCCTCTGGAACAAAGAATAGTTTTATAAGCAAAGAAAAGGGAAAATGTCTATCTGTAACAGTAGCCCAATCCCTGGTTGAACTATTTCAAAGTACTTTAAACTAAGTCAGAAACTTCCTAACAATGTATCTTCTCAACCATTAATTCTAGATCTACTCTGATGCCTCATACAAAATAAACACAATGTGTTTCCATACAGTGATTTAATATACATCTGAAAACTGATCATTCTGGAAAAATCTCCAATTTTTTGAACCCTTTCCTAAGAGACAACATAATGCAGAACTCTGGAGTCAGACTGTCTGGGTTCAATGACCAGCTCTGTGACTCACTAGCTGGGTATACAGGGAATGTTACTTCAAGATCTTTGTATAAATTTCCTCATCTGAACAATGACTGTAAAAACAGTGCTTATTTCAGAAAGTTTCTGGTAAAGATTAAATAGTTAATATATGTAAAGCCCTTAGAACAGTGCCTGGCATATAGATGATACATTCAAGTGTCTATTATTGCATTATCAGTTTTAAATTTTTGGTTGATTCCTTCTGTCAGTAATTCTATTTGTCTGCATCTCCATCAAAGAATAGAAGCAGGAACTTAAATCTAGATTTCTCAGTATACATCTTTATTTTCTATTTGTGGCTGCCTCAGGGAAAGTTAAATAACAACCATGATCTTTCATTCACTATTGCTAAATCATGTTTTCAACATGGATCTGTGTGTTTGATTTTTTTGAACTTGGATGAAAGCTTTACAATTTCATTCTTTCTCATCTCATGGAAACACAGCAGGACTGAAAGTATGCCTTTCAGGAAGGGGAAATGAAGAGTATTAAAAACCTTAAGTTTATCAAGCTAACTTTTTTGCCCATCCCTAGGACCACCCACTTCACCTTATCCACTCCAATCACTTGGATTTTGCCCATTACTGAGCCTGGTCTCTCAGCACCCTATCAACCCTCTGAGCCTAGGTCAGTGTTTAGAGGTTAAATTATGTACCCTCAAACTTCAGCTGCTGAAGCTCTAACCCCAGAATTTCAGAATCTAAATATTTGGAGATAAGGTTTTTAAAGAAGTGATTAAGTGAAGCCAATAGCAGAGACCCTAATCCAATCTGTATGCAGCTCAAGAAGCAACAGTTAGAACTGGACATGGAACAACAGACTGCTTCCAAATTGGAAAAGGAGTACACTAAGGCTGTACGTTGTCACCCTGCTTATTTAACTTATATGCAGAGTACATCATGAGAAATGCTGGGCTGGAAGAAGCACAAGCTGGAATCAAGATTGCCGGGAGAAATATCAGTCACCTCAGATATGCAGATGACACCACCTTTATGGCAGAAAGTGAAGAACTAAAAAGCCTCTCGATGAAAGTGAAAGAGGAGAGTGAAAAAGTTGGCTTAAAGCTCAACATTCAGAAAATGAAGATCATGGCATCTGGTCCCATCTCTTCATGGCAGTTCGGTGGGGAAACAATGGAAACAGTGACAGACTTTATATTTTTGGGCTCCAAAATCACTGCCGATCATGACTGCAGCCATGAAATTAAAAGATGCTTGCTCCTTGGAAGAAAAGCTATGACCAATCTAGACAGCATATTAAAAAGCAGAGACAGAGACATTACTTTGCCAACAAAGGTCTGTCTAGTCAAAGCTATGGTTTTTGCAGTAGTCATATATGGATGTGAGAGTTAGACTATAAAGAAAACTGAATGCCGAAGAATTGATGCTTTTGAACTGTGGTGTTAGAGAAGACTCTTGAAAGTCCCTTGGACTTCAAGGAGATCCAACTAGTTCATCCTAAAGGAAATCACTACTGAATATTCATTGGAAGGATTGATGCTGAATTTGAAACTCAACCTGATGCGAAGAACTGATTCGTTGGAAAAGACCCTGATGCTGGGAAAGATTGAAGGCAGGAGGAGAAAGGGATGACAGAGATGAAATGGTTGGATGGCATCACCAACTCAATGGACATGAGTTTGAGCAAGCTTTGGGCATTGGTGACGGACAGGGAAGCCTGGCGTGCTGCAGTCCATGGGGTCACAGAGAGTCAGACATGGCTGAGCGACTGAACTGAACTGAATCCAATCTTATTGGTATCCTTTAACCAGAGGAAATTTAGACATACAAAGAGACAAAAAGGGTGTACACACAAAGGAAAGATCATGTGAGGACACAGTGAGAAGACAGTCATCTTCAAGCCAAGGAAGGAGGCCTTAGAATGAAGTCAACTGTACTGACACCTTGATCTTGGACTTCTAGCCATCAAAACTACGAAAAATAAATTTCCAGTGTTTAAGCCTCCAGTCTGTGGTGTTTTATTATGGCAGCTCTAGAAAATTAATATATACTGCTTGAGCTGCTTTCTATTGCTTGCTATAAAAACACCCTGTATAAGATGTACCACTAACGCATTCTCCTCCACCTCCATCAGCACGACCATCACCTTCTCCATCTGTTTTGTCTACCGCTATTGAATCATCTCGGGTCACTCAACAGGCATTCTTTCTCCCTTCTGTACCTACTTTAACAATCAGGGTGACCTCATGGTCCACATCAGAGCAAGTGTGGTCCTCAGACAACACAACCTGGGGAGAGGGTTGAAACTGTATATTCCTGGGCCCAACTGCAGATCAAGTGAAACAGAACATATTTAGCAAGTTTCCTAGGTGATTCTTATCCACTTTCTCAAATGTCTGTGACTAACAATTTGTTACTTTCATGGCTAGCTTTAAAAACCACAAATTGGAATAAAGAGAGAGGAACTCACTGTGGGGACTTGGAAAAGTCATTATTCTGTTCTAGATCTCCATTTGCTCTTCAATATTGCAAGGAAGGTGCAGCGTAAGTTGCCTTCTTGATCTATTACTTCTCTAACTGGAAGCAGAGTTAAGTCAGAAATAGGACCTGGTGTCAGGCTGATACTAACTAGTTTTCAAATCTCAGTTCTGAACTTCTGACGATACCCTCTGAGGTGAGGGCTAGTGCTGTCACATAGTTCAGAGAAGCAAGAACCAAAATCAGACAGAGGAATTCACTGGCTCATGATTCAGGCGAGAAGATGAAAACATAAAATTTTGCCAGTGAACCGACAATCCCTCACAAGCTATTTAAACACCTCTAAGAACTTTGGCTCCAGGAAGCCCGCCTAGACTAAATAATGCAGCAGGGTGGTCCTCCTGGTCTCAAGCTGGTGACCTAGGAGTGACCAGAGCAGAAGACTAGTGTCTCCAGGCCTTGTGGCTGCCTTTGGTCACAAACATCTGGGGAGGAGAGCAGAAGGAAGGGGAGAGGTGTATCTTCAAAAGGAAATCAGTTGACTCCAGCAGCTGGGCAAACACTAGCTCTAATACTCGGGCAACCTGGAGTGGCAGAGCGAGCCAAGGTCTGGGAATCAGCCCTCCCTTACCTTTACGTGGAAAATTGCCCAAGGGTCTGTGGAATGAAGAGAGCAGTAAGGTAGAAAATAGGATAGGGTGGGATGCAGTATAGGGAAAAATAATCCTTGGGAACAACCAGACTCCTGTCAATCAGCTATGCCATCAGATACTGTCAACAGTTTTGAACCAATCCTTGGTCCTGTTCCAGTCCCCAACATACTATATAATTTTCAATCACTTTGTATTTGTCATCCTGAAAGCAAGGGGACCTTTTGCCTTTGCACACAAGATGAATGAAAAATGCATTCATGCCATCATTAAAAATAAAATATGCTCCAAGATATAAAATATGGAGGGACAGCTTGCTCCAAGGGAAGACTACTATCCCAGAATCTTAAACAGACTTTATTCCTAGCAGGTTTATTAATTTATCATCAATATATTCATTTATTTGCTCATTTACTCAACAAATATTTATTAAGAACTCTCTGTGCACTAGGCATTGTGCAAAACACTGAGGATAGTATAGAGATCAAGACAAACCCAGTTCCTCCCACAAGGAGCTCCGAGTCTAGTGGAGGAGTAAGACAGTAAACTAAATATAAATACATAATTATGTTGCTTCCATTTTTATAAGTGCTATAAAGGAGACATATGAGTTGCTTTGGAAATGTTTGATAGTTGTACTTTCTCCATGCAGAGTCAGGCCAGCCTTCAGAGAGTTCTGAGCGGGTTCTGCCACTGTATTATGTGCATGGCAATTCTACTTGACAAGATCCTTCAGACTTCTCAGGCCTCAGTTTAACTGTCTGTAAAATGGTAAGGCTGTACTCATAAATTTCAGTGTTTGTTCATTACACCATGATTCTTGTATGTTTACTACACTGTAAGTCTTGCACCTGGGAGTACATATAAATACTGTGCATAATATATATGTATGTGTGTATTTATATTATGTTATATAATAAATTTAAGAAAGCTGGCACAGCAAACAGGGTGTCCTTTCTCAATACAGAGACCACTGAGGAAGAGGAGACAGCCTTCTCCAGGGAACAATTTCTGCCCCTGGAACCTGATCACTGCATCACTGCAACTCCCATCATAACCATCTCTGGGTTGATGGCTTGCAAATTTTCTTCCCCCAGCCAAAAGAATATTTCATCAGCATGCAGGCAGGACTGACAGAATGGGGTTAGGATGTAGAGAAGAGTGACATGGTTTTTTTGGTCTGAGGCACTGCAGAGAAGGAGGTGGCCAAGAGCCAGTGATGGAGGCTCTCTGGGATGAGACAAACAGGCATGCTGTTGTGATGAGGGTACTGTGGTTCATCAGGAGTACAGGCGTTCAGAGCCTGTGCTGAATGAGGAAACTCAGTCTTGAGATCTTCCCTTGTGCTTAAATCTCTATTTAATTTTAGTCAAGTCATGGACTTTTTCTTGGCCTTAGATACCTCCTAAGCAATTAACCACTTCCTCTAACTAGCTTGATGGTATTAACATGAGGATACAAGTTATGTGATCAATGTGTTAAATGGATAAACAGTTACTTAAGATAGCCATCCCTGCTTCTCATTAGCAAGAATATGGTTAAAATTCTTAGACAGGCTAAGTCTGTCACCTTTAGTGAAAGAGCCATGTGAATAGGGAAAAACAATTGCCTCTAAGGACTTCTACAACACACACATGCAGCTTGCAAAGTACTTTGTAGACTGTAAAGTGCCATGTACATGTAAGATATTACTATATTACAATAATTATTTCAAGTATCAGTATGATAATTATGAATATAATAATTATGAGAAGTTAACTATTCTTAACTGGAGTTGGATGCATAGATGAATGGTTGCATGGATGACCAGGCATTTCAAAAGTCATATACAAGTTTGTTTCCTACCACCTAACAGAGATTGCAAAAAGCTCTCTATGACTCTTATCACAGAGAAACCTAAGAGAAACTAGCTCTCTAAACTTACCCTACATGTTGGATTTTGATAATGTTATGTAAAATGCTGCATCATCCATCATTAAGTGAATGATGCAGAGCATCTTAATAAATATTAAGTCATCCGGTGCTCACAAGATAATGAGTTAGTTAAGAATGGTGTTATTACCCCTTTTGGCAAAAATGGAGACTGAGACAACAGACATTAAAGGCTTGACTATCCACAAGCTTTTAAAGAATGAAAAAAAAATCTAAGTTTTCTTTCATTGAAATCATGGATCCCTCAAAGGCAGCCTATAGGAGAAAACATGTGTAAATCATATACCAAAAAGGGGTTAATATCTAAAATATATAAAGAACTCTAACAACTCGAGACTGGAAGGAACCCAGTTAAAAATAATTACCCAAAATAACCCAAATTTTAAAAATGAACAAATGAAATTAATGGATGTTTCTTCAAGGAAAACACACAAATGGCCACCAGGCACATGAAAAGTGCTCAACATACTTAATCATCAGGAAAAGGCAAGTCAAAACACAGTGAGGTATCACCGCATGCTTGTTAGAATGACTATTACAAAAGAAAAGAAAGAACCGCTGTTGGTGAGGATATGGATAAACTGGAACCCTGGTACACTGCTGGCAGGAATGTAAAATGGTTCAGCCTTTATGGAAAACAGTGTGGCTCTCCCTCGGGAAATGAAGAATAGAGCCACCATATGATCCAGCATTCTTACTTATGAAAATTTATCCAAAAGAACTGAAATCAGGGTCTTGGCTGATCGCCCACATTTACTGCAGCGTTACAACAACCAAAGGGTGGAAACAACCCAAATACTCACCAACAGATGAACGGAGAAAATGGGGTACATGCGTACAGTGGCATACCATTCAGCCATAAAAAGGGAGGGGATCCTGCCAGCTGCTGCAACATGCACAGACCTTGAGAACATTAAGCTGAGGGACATAATCCAGTCATAAGCACATATACTATGTGATTTCAATTATAGGAGATGTGTAACATAGTCAAGCTCATCAGAGCAGAAAGTAAAATGGTGGTTCCCAGGGGCTGGCAGAAAGGGGAGCTGGGGAGGTGCTCTTCATTGGGTATAAAATTTCAGTCACGCAGATGGAAAAGTCCTAGAAATCTTCTGTACAGCACTGTGATTGTAGTTAACAATAATGTACTATTCACTCTAAAATTTGTTAAGAGGGCGTATCACACATTATATGTTTTTATCACAATATTTTTTTTTTTTTTTTGCTTTTTTATT
>NW_011494863.1:13441552-13442424 GCF_000754665.1 Bison bison bison | reverse complement strand
CTTCCCCACACAGTTCACTTCACAAGCCTTCATCCCCCTTGTGAGGGACGAGTTTCTGGTTGGGTGTTTCCTGCATTTTTCACATCCTACCTCTGTCTGAGATATATGGTCAGTATATCAAAATAATGAAAACAGACTACAAAATAATTTTTCAACAAATGTGTACTCTGTTTTGAGACCTGGATTACAACTTATGCTTTTGGTTTTTTTTTGTCTCTTTTGTAGAAAATACAGTAATTTGAAATGATTTTAAAGTAGTCTTTTTAAATTTTAATTGTTTTCTGGGTTATTATATGCATCAGCCTGTGGCAGGTACTCAATTATTAATGGTTATCATGATCAGTGGAATAAAAGCAAAACTTTGGAAGGTATTAGCAAAGAAAAAGTTAATTTTTTGGTTCTTTAAAAATATAATGGTAGCATATGTCATAATGCTCTGATAAGGGTTTCCAAGAAAAGGCCATTCGTAACATACTTTTTTCTCTCACAGGAAGAATGCCAGCTGTGGAACAAGGAGCGCAGGCCGTACGACCTCAGCGGGCACTGGGGGGATGTGGCGATTCTACACAGAGGATTCACCAGGGCTCAAAGTGGGCCCTGTTCCAGTATTGGTTATGAGTCTTCTGTTCATCGCTTCTGTATTTATGTTGCACATTTGGGGCAAGTACACTCGTTCATAGATTCGGCTACATCCATCTGTCTGTCATCTGAAGAAGAAAGGAAAAAATCCCAACATATTTTGGACCAAAAACATAGTGATTTTCTGTTCATGAGGAACAAATTTTCTGCAAGCTTACTGTTTTACAGGGAACTTAATGAGAATTAAAGAATCGATTTTTTTTCTATGGCTAATAAACTTTTTAATTCATTTA
>NW_011494863.1:13429571-13441452 GCF_000754665.1 Bison bison bison | reverse complement strand
ATGTGTAACATAGTCAAGCTCATCAGAGCAGAAAGTAAAATGGTGGTTCCCAGGGGCTGGCAGAAAGGGAAGCTGGGGAGGTGCTCTTCATTGGGTATAAAATTTCAGTCACGCAGATGGAAAAGTCCTAGAAATCTTCTGTACAGCACTGTGATTGTAGTTAACAATAATGTACTATTCACTCTAAAATTTGTTAAGAGGGCGTATCACACATTATATGTTTTTATCACAATATTTTTAAAAAGGCTATCTGGACTGCCATTCAAACTTGGTATCAACACCCAGTTCATTATGTCTTGTGTTATAGAACAATGCCTATCTTGGCAAACAACAATGATAAAAATAACAACAGCAACAAACTATCTCTGTAAGCAGTCTAGAGCCATATACTGCGATTACTATACTCTCAGAAATAAAATCATAAAACATCAGCAACAGAAACAACTTAGAGATAAGCTAACTGACCTCCCACTTCACAAATGAGAAACCTGGGGACTAGCATTGGCAAAAGACTTGAATGAGACCCTATAACAAATTAATAAGCTAAATAATAAATGAGCTTCCATTCTGAGACCGGCATTTTGCTTTGAAAAGTCATTTGTAAACCTGATTACATATCAAAACCACTTGGGAACTTAAATATAAATGTCTGGGTCCTAGCAGAACTACTGAACACAGAATCTCTGGGGGCCAAAAATCTGTATTTTAAAAAGCTTCCATGGTGATTCTAAGGCAGGCAGTCTTCCAGCTGGCATCCACCATTTTGGTTAAACCAAACCATTGGTTTGTACCTAGTAAATTCTATCTAATTGAAATCAAAAGCCCAGTTGAAGTTCAGTGTAAATCACTCTTGATATGGTCTAGTTAAAAGTTGGGAAAGGATTAGCTCATGTGAATATCATTCCTTTCCTTTGAAAGTAACTAATTATTGACAGAGCTCCTCAATGCCTAAATACTCAATCTCTATAAAATATCTATGAATGCTTTCTTTGTGAAGGTTTTTCTCTACTTATACAGCCCAAAATTGGTGTTTCTTAAGTCAAGCTCCAAATGCCATTCTTTTAAGAATGAAAGAAAAATCATTTTCACTTCCATGTTTGCCTCTCTGAGTTAGGGTCATGAGCAGCTGACTAGCAACAAAACAAGGAGTTCTCAGAAGGGCTTGTTCTTCTCACTGCAGTGAAAAGGTGAGACCCAGAGGCTGTAGCACAGAGGTTGTTTCTAACACTATGAAAGACAAAAGGGGACACCAAAGCCTGTTAGTCTAAACTCAGTCATCAAAAATCCATGACGAAGAAAAATTTCCAGTTGTCTAATCTTTGTTCTATACTACATTCTATACACACCATTTCCTTCTGTCCCCTTAGTGTTGTCTTCATCGTGTCTTTTGTTTAGTGAGATGACCCATAGCCACATACTGATCACTAGGTGATGAAGATGTAATTCAGACACAGGTCCCTGTGAACACAAAGCTTGGGTTCTCTTAACCACTGTGCCATGGTGGGCGCAGGAGAGAAATTCCTGCATCTCGGGTAATGCTTCTGTCCCCAGAGAGCTAAGAGTTTAGTTACAGGCCAACATGAAAAGTGTCCTGCTTTCAGTTTATTTCAGTTCAGTTGCTCAGTCATGTCTAACTCTTTGGGACCCCATGAATTCCAGCACGCCAGGCCTCCCTGTCCATCACCAACTCCAGAAGTTCACCCAAACTCATGTGCATCAAGTTGGTGATGCCATCCAGCCATCTCATCCTCTGTCGTCCCCTTCTCCTCCTGTCCCCATACCTCCCAGCATCAGTCTTTTCCAATGAGTCAACTCTTCGCATCAGGTGGCCAAAGTACTGGAGTTTCAGCTTTAGCATCAGTCCTTCCAAAGAATACCCAGGTCCGATCTCCTTTAGAATGGACTAGTTGGATCTCCTTGCAGTCCAAGGGACTCTCAAGAGTCTTCTCCAACATCACAGTTCAAAAGCATCAATTCTTTGGCGCTCAGCTTTCTTCACAGTCCAACTCTCACATCCATACATGACAACTGGAAAAACCATAGCCTTGACTAGACGGACCTTTGTTGGCAAAGGACCTTTTTTGTCCTGCTTTAAAGGTTGCTAATATATGAAAAACATGTATTTCACCACTTATATAATATTGGCCAAGTCACTGTTCTTCCCTGATTTTTAGTTTTCTTATATTTTGCATGGAATATTAGAAAAGCTGGCATCTGTCATTAAAATGTCTACAAATAATAAATGCTAAAGAGAGTGTGGAGGAAAGGGAACCCTCCTACACTATTGGTGGGAATGTAAACTGGTGTAGCCACTGTGGAGAACAGTATGGATGTTCATTAAAAATGAAAAATAGAACTACCATATGATCCCACTCCTGGCCATACATCCAGAGAAAACTAATTCAAAAAGGTACATGTACCCAAATGTTCACTGCAGCATTATTCACAATAGCCAAGACAAGGAAGCAATCTAACTATCCATCAACAAATGAACAGATAAAGAAGATGTGGTACATATACACAATGGAATATTACTTAGCCATAAAAAAGAATGAAGTAATGGCACTTGCAGCAACATGGATAGATCTAGATATTGTAATACTGAGTGAAATAAGTCAGAGAAAGACAAATATCATATGATATCACTTATATGTGGAATCTAAAAGAAAGAAAAGACTCAAATCAACTTATTTCCAAAATAGAGATTCACACACAGAAAACAAAATTATGGTTACCAAAGGCAGGCAAGGGATACATTAGGAGTCTGAGATTAACATATATGCACTACTATAAATAAAATATATAACTAACAAGGACATACTGCATAACACAGGAAACTACTAAATATTATGCAATAACCTCTAAGAGAAAAGAATCTGAAAAAATTATATGTATATGTATATAACTGAATCACTTAGCTATATATCTGACACATGTTACTATAAATCAACTATACTTCAACAAAAAAAATTTTTAAGCTGACATAAATATTATGGATCCACGCTCTGATATCTAATAGCCTCAATTAAAATATGGTTGTGTACATCACTAAGTGCAGATCTTAATCCTTTCTGCAAAAGCCTTTATGGCCACAAGTGTTTTCAAACACTATTTGAGGTCTGGGGAGACAGAATTGGATAAATAATACACAAATATTATACAATATACCTCTATCCTGAGAAAGGTCTGGAGTAGTACTCAATAATTAAACACAGAAATATTTTTGCAGCAAAACATATTAATATTAACATTAAGAGAGATAAATAATTATAGTCTGATGTCAGGTCATGTCAGGCTTTATCACAAGATCAGTTTAAGTCACATCAGGTTTTGCTGACAAATAAGCTTTTTTAAAAATTAACTTTCCATTTCAAAGTATTTAACTGACTGAACCTGTAGCTATTAATCACAGAAAATTAACTAATTTGTTAATATTTCCATTTCCTCATTTATAAAATGGAAATAATATATGTACATACTTTACAAGGTTTAAATGAATTAATGCAAGAAAATCCCTGAGAGTAATGCATGCTGCTACTGCCACTAAGTCACCTCAGTCATGTCTGACTCTGTGTGACCCCATAGATGGAAGCCCACCAGGCTCCCCCGTCCCTGGGATTCTCCAGGCAAGTACACTGGAGTGGGTTGCCATTTCCTTCTCCAATGCATGAAAGTAAAAAGTGAAAGTGAAGTCATTCAGACGTGTCTGACTCTTAGCGACCCCATGGACTGCAGCCCACTAGGCTCCTCCGTCCATGGGACTTCCCAGGCAAGAGTACTGGAGTGGGGTGCCACTGCCTTCTCTGGAGAGTAATGCATGGTTCATAGTAAATAATCATAAAATCATGAACTATTGTAATTTGACTCATTGGAAAAGACCCTGATGCTGGAAAAGATTTAGGGCAGGAGGAAAAGAAGGCAACAGAGGATGTGGTTGAATAGTATCACCAACTCAATGGACAAGAGTTTGAGCAAACTCTGGGAGATATTGAAGGACAGGGAAGATGGCCATACGGCAGGCAATCGGGTTGCAAAAGTCAGGCACAACTTAGGGACTGTACAATGTGCATTTCACTTCTGGTATCCCATGACTCTAAAGAATCAAACAATAGTTAAATAAAGTTTAAGTTCACAGTAGAAGAGACTTCATGATATATGATCTAATGGAGTCAGAGCTATAAGAATTCTACAAAATTAAATTGCTAAAATGGCTCATAATAAAAATTGAACACCTCAGGATGTAAAAAACGGTTTCACAGAAGATTGAAATTTAAGGTAACCTTATAAGCAAGTAGAGTTTTGATAGATGAAAGGGAAGGGAATACATTAGTTAAGTGGAGGGAGGACAGGTTACAGAATCAAACAGACTTGGCTTTGAATATGGCTCTAGCAGCTTAAACAAACCATTTGACTCTCCTGAGTCTTATTCTCTCCTATTTAAAGAAATGAGGATAATAATGGCTATCTTTCATTATTATTGGGAAGCTTGGGAATTATGTATGTACAGTACACAGAACAATGGCTAGCAAGTCCTACATAACTAGCCATTAGAGGAAAACAGGTTTCAAGTTAACATAAGAAAGACCTTTCTGACAGTCAGGGCTTCTGAACACTGGAGTGATTTATCTTGTGAGACAAGAAGATTTTTATAACCAAGGCTGTTTGAGAACCAACGATCTCACTTATTAGAGAAGGGTTTGCTGTTTGAGGAAGTGACAAAGGCAAAGAAAGTGGGGACTACCCACTTTCACTCCTTCCCACGTTGAGACTATCATTGGAGATTATGATTGAGTGCATTTTGATGTCTTCCTTCTGAGATAAGGATTTTTAGACCCTGAGAGTCTGATTCAGGCAAGGTTGAGGGCAAAAGAGAGAAAGTTATATAGGTTGGGTGACCTCAACTATGGCTATCTTTGAATGCAAGATGAAGATCTGATTCCTAAAAGAAATGAGTGACATATTTTTAAGGGATCTTTTACTCTGCAGGTTTTCTATAACATAAATTCAAAGATGCTTCTTGCTTCCTACAGCAATGAAATTACAACTCTTTCATTCTATCTTTGCCCAGCTCCTCTTTCTCAATTTTCTCTTTCCCTTCACCTGCTCTATTCTTCTTCATTTCCATTCCCACTGATATTTTCCCTAACATACATATCAACATTACCATCATCCCAAAGTGGTTTGCCAGGGCTATAAGTTAGGAGAAGCAATATGGAAGCTTACCCTTCCTTGTGTATCTGAATGTCCTCTCAATTCCTTGGGGGGAAAGTACCAAGCTATTATTATCACCCCCACTGCCATACAGTACAGAGCATATTACTGGTGCCAAATAAATAATTCCCCTTGGCAAGTCAATAGAGCGAGAGCCTGACTAGCCTGCAGCCTGGCTGGGACACAGGTTACACTGAGATCAAGCTTTGGAAGAAACTATATATCAGAATAATAGCCTAAGCTGTCATGCAGGACTCGTGTCCTTTCAAGTGGATGGTTTTAAATAATTCAAAGTTCATGGAGGCTTTCCTGGGAATGAGTATCCTGTATCTCCTTTAACAAGTCAGACTTGGGTCTGCTAAGGTTAACAGGCTCACCAATATTTATATTTACAGTGAGAATATTCTTTACTTACTTAGCACTCATTATCTTCTGCTGATATAAAATTTGAGATAGTTTAAGAGTGGGAAGCCATTGTTTGAAATGTCTAATATTCATATTAATAAATACAACAGTAATGCTAGTATTTAATGAGCATACTTCACACCTGGACTTCCCTCGTAGCTCAGTTGATAAAGAATCTGCCTGCATTGCAGGAGACCTGGGTTCGATTCCTGGGTCAGGAATATCCCCTGGAGAAGGAAATGGCAACACACTCAAGTATTCTTGCCGGGAGAATTCCATGGACAGAGGAGCCCTGCAGACTACAGCCCATGAAGTCGCAAGAGTCAGACATGACTTAGGGACTAAATGACCACCACCACCACCACCATTTCACACCTATGTTAGAGGCATTGCATTAAACACTGAACATGTTTTGCCAGATGCAACTCTTACAACAATCCTACAAAATTGATATCATTGTGCTCATTGTACTATTGAGAAAACCAAGGCTCCAAAAGCTTGATAAAATTTCCTGGGGGTACATAGCTAGGACGTGTTAGAACAGAATCGTTCTGACTCTAGGTTAACTTAAGCTAAATTGCCTCCTTTATTAAACAAAATTTTATTTTAACATATTCAGAGGAAATGTTTAGGAAACCTTAGAGAAAATTATTTTTCAAACATTGTCACACAAATTAGAACCATGCACTTATATTTTTAACTATTTGCTAATTTTATATCATTCCCATCTGTTACTTTAATGAAATTAACTAAGGATATGCACCAGGAAACAATTACTTTGACTTGTTTTAGTAAGTAATAGAAAACTGCAAGTCACTGTATTTCTTAATTCGGGTTACTCTTCTCATTTAGTTTGAAATTGCTCTAAAACGCTTCAGAGAAGGGACAGTCCTGAAATTAGATATATGTTAGTGACTGCCTTAGCAAAGTCTTTCTTCACAGTTCATGGAATGCATCTCAATTTGAATTAGCCAACTCTAGATTCATGAGTCTCAACTGCTTCTTTCTTGGATGTTCCTGAACCCACCAGATGTAAATAAAAGTGATTTATTTCCAATTTTCCAAGCTTCTATGCAGCCAGTGATTGAGGACTATAAAATAGCTTCTTTTACACTAATGTAGTGTTGACACCAACTTGTTCTGTAATTTAGAAGGTAGTTACATCAATGATGAAATTGTAAATTAAACAGAAGGGCATTTTTTTCTTAGCATAAGTGTTGAAAAAGGGAGAGGGAATTAAGGTATCTAGTTTCTGTCTCATCTCAGATTTGCCACAAAATGGATAACTTCAGTCAAATCTTTTTCTTTCTCTAGGCCTTAATTTTCCTATATGAAGAGTTATGTGGTTGATACATGCTTTGTGAATGAATATTGGAAAGAAAGGACACATAATGAATAAATTTTTTGTGATGTATTTTTCTGGTTTTGGTATCAGGGCGATCTTGGCCTCATGTAATGAGTTTTTAAATGTTTCTTCCTTTGCAATTTATTGGAATAATTTCAGAAGAATAGGTGTTAACTCTTCTCTGAATGTTTGGTAGAATTCACCTGACTTTTGTTTTCTAGGCATTTTAAAATTACTTCTTCAATTCAATTACTGGTAATTTTCTGTCCTTGCAGCATTATTTACAACTGATAGGATACGGAAGTAATCTAAGTGTCTATCAATAGATGAATGGATAAAGAAGATGTAACACACACACATGATGGAATGCTACTCAGCCATTAAAAAGAACGACATTATGCCATTTACAACAACATGGATGAACTTGGAGGGCACTGTGCTAAGTGAAATAAGTCAGTCAGAGAACTACAAATACTCTATGATATCACTTATATGTAGTATCTAAAATATACAACCAACTAGTAAATAAAACAACAACAGAAAAGAAGCAGACTCACAGATATAGAGAACTAGTTGGTTACCAGCAGGGAAGGGGGGAGGGGAAACATAGGGGTGAGGGGTGGGGAGACGGAAGGCACAAACTATCAGGTATAAGATAGGCTCAGGACGTAATTGTGCGACATGGAGAATATAGCCAATAATTTGTAATAATTGCAAATGAAAAGTAACTTAAAAATCATAAAAAATGTTAATAAAATAAAATTCTAAAAAGTAACAAAGAATAATCTTAGCTGATCTCCAATGTGCTACCAGCTCCAGTGTCTTAGGATGACCAAGTTTCTTCCTCTGTCTGAAGCCATTGCCTCAGGACCATAACAGTGGAAGAACCATGTTTGGGATTGAAAAAACTTGAAATGGCTTTATTAGCCTGTGCCTGATTTTTACTTGGAGAAAGGTCTACAATCCCATGGACTTCTACTCAGAGATCAAGAATTCTAATATCCTAAAATATCAGCTTTGACATGAACAGAGATCACATAGTCCAACTTCATCATAACATTAGCATCTACAAGGGAACTTTTGATGCTTTAAATCAAGGAAGAAATAGGCATTTCAAGCTTCCTTGCAGGGCCACAGCAGTCAGTAGGGTCTCTGTAGTCCCCATGAGATGATACACCTTACAATTCACTTTACTTCTATGCGGAAGGCCAAACTCTCATTCCTTTGTTAGAGCAAATGCCTAAGAAAGTTTCTTCAGCTTCGCCTTTGATCTGGCCTAGTTTAGGGGATGAATCAGCAGCTTTCCAAAGACTATGGAAAAGCAGCTCCAATTTAAATCTTCCTCCATCCACACCAGTCCCTGTTCAATAGTCCAGCTCCCTAAGCTGAGGAGACCTTGCAGAAAGTCTGACGAAACTTGCAGCTCAAATTTCTAGCCTTGATTACCTAGTCTCATCTCTCAATGAGCAGTCAATTTTAGTCAATTACAACTGCCCAAAAGCAAAACTGCTAGGAGAACAGGCTTTAACAAGGTGAAAGATGACTTTCACAGAATCTCTACCTTGGTAAAATAAAGTTGCCACTGTTTATAAGCTTATAAATCACAAATGAACTTGGGATAGCTTACTTTAATATAAATATCATCTTGCTGCTCTGGTGCTATTAAAACTCAGTTATGAAGAGGCAAAGCAAGCAAAAAATACATATCAAATACAAACATAGGGCTTTTAAATCTTAAGTAGGAAAAGGATAATTTCCTTTAAGGTAATGTGCTACTACTTGTATTCATGCATTACTTGTACACATGCTTTAGTCATTCATTCAGCAATACATTCATAATGGACTGATTCCAAACTGGGAAAGGAGTACGTCACAGCTGTATATTGTCACCTGCTTATTTAACTTATATGCAGAATAAATCATGTTTAATGCTGGGCTGGATGAAGCATAAGCTTGGAATCAAGATTGCAAGGGGAAATATCAACAACCTCAGATATGCAGATGACACCACCCTAATGGCAGAAAGTAAAGAGGAACTGAAGAGCCTCTTATGAAGGAGAAATAGGAGAAAGAAAATGTTGGCTTAAAACACAACATTCAAAAAACTAAGATCATGGAATCTGGTCCCATCACTGCATGGCAAATAGATGGGGGAACAATTGAAACAATGACAGACTTTATTTTCTTGGGCTCCAAAATCACTCCCGATCATGACTGCAGCCATGAAATTAAAAGACGCTTGCTCCTTGGAAGAAAATATGTGACCAACCTAGACAGCATGTTAAAAAGAAGAGACATTACTTTGCTGACAAAGGTCCATCTAGTCAAAGCTATGGTTTTTCCAGTGGTCATGTATGGATGTGAGAGTTGGACCATAAAGAAGGCTGAGCACTAAAGAATTGATGCTTTTGAACTGTGGTGTTGGAGAAGACTCTTGAGAGTCATTTGGACTGCGAGGAGGTCAAACCAGTCAATCCTAAAGAAAATCAGTCCTGAGTATTCATTGAAAGGACTGGTGTTGAAGCTCCAATGGCCACCTGATGCAAAGAACTGACTCATTGGAAAAGACCCTGATGCTGGGAAAGATTGGAGGCAGGAGGAGACGGGAACAACAGAGGATGAGATGGTTGGATGGCATCACCGACTCAATGGACATGAGTTTGAGCAAGCTGCGGGAATTGGTAATCAACAGGAAGCCTGGCGTGCTGCAGTCCATGGGGTCTCAAAGAGTCGGACACGACTGAGCAACTGAACTGAACTGAACTGAGGTTCTGACCTTGAGAAGCTTACAGTCTACAAAGAGATACATGAAGAAACATATTAAAATTTTTTGACAACAAATCATTTTTTTCCTTTACTTCAAACATCTCATTTTCCACTAAATCAGACATATACCTTGAATTCTTCCTCTTCTCTTCATCTCCACTACTAACACCCCAGTCCAAATCTCTATTATTTCTCATCTGGACTACTGAAATGCCTTCCAGCATGTCTCGCTGAGTCTGCTATAATTTCAGTCTTAGAATCCATTATTTCGGAGAAGGCAATGGCAACCCACTCCAGTACTCTTGCCTGGAGAATCCCAGGGACAGGGGAGCCTGGTGGACTGCCATCTATGGGGTCTCACAGAGTCGGACACGACTGAAGCGATTTAGCAGCAGCAGCAGGAATAAGCTACCAACCCTTTAAAAACATATATTAAACATACCACTTTACTGCTTAAATTAATTGGATTTCCGATGCACTAAGAATCAACAGATTAAAATGTTCTGGAAAATTTCATCATCTCTCTCATCTTCTACCCTTCTATTTGCCCATAAGGTGCCAGCTACACTGACCTTTTGCTTTTTCATTATCCTATATCATGCATGACTTACGCTTTTTGTCATTCCAGTTTAAGTTTAAAGGTATGCCTTCAGAGGTGGCCTTTCTTGACCATTTTGTTGTTGTTGCTGTTGCTCAGGCGCTCAGTCGTGTCCAACTCTTTGAGACCCCATGGATTGCACCATGCTAGGCTTCCCTGTCCTTCACCATCTCCCATAGTTTGATCAAACTCATGTCCATTGAGTCAGTGATGCCATCCAACCATCTCATCCTCTGTTGTCCCCGTCTCCTCCTGTCTTCAATCTTTCCCAGAATCAGGGTCTTTTCTAATGAGCTGGCTCTACATCAGGTAGCCAAAGTATTGGAGCTTCACCTTCAGCATCAGTCCTTCCAATGAATACTCAGGACTGATTTCCTTTAGGATTGACTGGTTTGACCTCCTTGCAGTCCAAATGACTCTCAAGAGTCTTCTCCAACACCACAGTTCAAAAGCATCAATTCTTTAGTGCTCAGCCTTCTTTATGGTCCAACTCTCACATCCATACATGACCACTGAAAAAACCATAGCTTTGACTAGATGGACCTTTGTCAGCGAAGTAACGTCTCTTCTTTTTAACATGCTGTCTAGGTTGGTCACATATTTTCTTCCAAGGAGCAAGCGTCTTTTAATTTCATGGCTATAGTCACGATCGGGAGTGATTTTGAAGCCCAAGAAAATAAAGTCTGTCATTGTTTCCATTGTTCCCCCATCTATTTGCCATGTAGTGATGGGACCCTTCATTCTTTCTGGAGTTATTTCTCCCCTGATCTCCAGTAACATATTGGGCACCTACCAACCTGAGGAGTTCCTCTTTCAGTATCCTTTCATTTTGCCTTTTCATACTGTTCATGGGGTTCTCAAGGCAAGAATATCAGTAGGTGCCCAATATGCTACTGGAGATCAAAGGAGAAATAACTCCAGAAAGAATGAAGGGATGGAGCCAAAGCAAAAACAATAGCCAGTTGTGGATGTGACTGGTGATAGAAGCAAGGTCTGATGCTGTAAAGAGCAATATTGCATAGGAACCTGGAATGTCAGGTCCATGAATCAAGGCAAATTGGAAGTGGTTAAACAGGAGATGGCAAGAGTGAACGTCGACATTCTGGGAATCAGTGAACTAAAATGGACTGGAATGGGTGAATTTAACTCAGGTGACCATTATATCTACTACTGCGGGCAGGAATCCCTTAGAAGAAATGGAATAGCCATCATGGTCAACAGAAGAGTCCAAAATGAAGTACTTGGATGCAATCTCAAAAACGACAGAATGATCTCTGTTCATTTCCAAGGCAAACCATTCAATACCACGGTAATCCAACTCTATGCCCCAACCAGTAATGCTGAAGAAGCTGAAGTTGAACGGTTCTATGAAGACCTACAAGACCTTTTAGAACTAACAGCCAAAAAAAGATGTCCTTTTCATTATAGGGGACTGGAATCAAAAGTAGGAAGTCAAGAAACACCTGGAGTAACAGGCAAATTTGGCCTTGGAATATGGAATGAAACAGGGCAAAGGCTAATAGAGTTTTGCCAAAAGAACGCACTGGTCATATCAA
>NW_011494863.1:13429031-13429471 GCF_000754665.1 Bison bison bison | reverse complement strand
ATAATTCCTTAATTATCCATTTGTGAAATAAGAACAAACATTAAGAAATGTGAAATCCAAATTGCATTCATTTTCACAATATCAATACTAAACTCTGCCACCCTCCTGTCTTCAACATGCCTGGCCCGGCCCCCAGTGGCACTAACGTGGGCTCCTCAGGACGCTCTCCCAGCAAAGCAGTGGCGGCCCGGGCAGCGGGATCCACCGTCCGGCAGAGGAAGAATGCCAGCTGTGGAACAAGGAGCGCAGGCCGTACGACCTCAGCGGGCACTGGGGGGATGTGGCGATTCTACACAGAGGATTCACCAGGGCTCAAAGTGGGCCCTGTTCCAGTATTGGTTATGAGTCTTCTGTTCATCGCTTCTGTATTTATGTTGCACATTTGGGGCAAGTACACTCGTTCATAGATTCGGCTACATCCATCTGTCTGTCATCTGAAG
>NW_011494863.1:13428268-13428931 GCF_000754665.1 Bison bison bison | reverse complement strand
AAAAGCAGGCAGAAATTGGAATGTACTCTACCCATGAAAGAAGGAAACAACATGGGGTAAGATCCATACTCATTTGGCTTTTTTCCTGAGGGCATTCTCTGGCCCATGTGCTATAGACTGGTTAATAGTCAAGCAGAATATTGCAGTCTTATTGGCTATAGATGTGTAAAGATTTCAGTGGTACCAGAATGGCTTAGAAATTGATGGAGAAAATCCAGCAAAGTGAAAACCTATAGAGGAAGAAACACCAAAACCTGTATATAAACACCTCTCAAATCTTTGGCCAACTCCAGAACAGGATTTGTGAAGAACTCAAGGAACCAAGCAGAAATCAACAGTGGAAGGCAATATGCCTACAGGGACATTCCAATTTCTGCTAACTTCAGAGGAGACAGCACTTGGAGGTTTAAACACACCATGTTAGGAAAGCTTGATAAAGGACTTGGGCTTTCCATTAACAGTCCAGGAAGACTATAACACAGGGGGTAAAGACAATTTCTCAGGATCAGAGGAGTCTCCCTAGGATTAGGAGCAAACCAGAAACACTCATACCCTAAAAATGTATAACATCAACCCCTCACATCTGAAGAAGAGTATATATAAAACTTTATAGATAGGTATAACTGAATTACTGTTGCACATCTGAAACTAACACAACATTGT
>NW_011494863.1:13427612-13428168 GCF_000754665.1 Bison bison bison | reverse complement strand
GGAAAAGGTCAGTTTTCATTCCAATCCCAAAGAAAGGCAATGCCAAAGAATGCTCAAACTACCACACAATTGCACTCATCTCACATACTAGTAAAGTAATGCTCAAAATTCTCCAAGCCAGACTTCAGCAATACGTGAACCGTGAACTTCCAGATGTTCAAGCTGGTTTTAGAAAAGGCAGAGGAACCAGAGATCAAATTGCCAACATCTGCTGGATCATGGAAAAAGCAAGAGAGTTCCAAAAAAACATTTATTTCTGCTTTATTGACTATGCCAAAGCCTTTGACTGTGTGCATCACAATAAACTGTGGCAAATTCTTCAAGAGATGGGAATACCAGACCACCTGACCTGCCTCTTGAGAAATTTGTATGCAGGTCAGGAAGCAACAGTTAGAACTGGACATGGAACAACAGACTGGTTCCATATAGGAAAAGGAGTACGTCAAGGCTGTATATTGTCACCTTGCTTGTTTAATTTCTATGCAGAGTACATCATGAGAAACGCTGGGCTGGAAGAAGCACAAGCTGGAATCAAGATTGCTGGGAGAAATATCAA
>NW_011494863.1:13427253-13427512 GCF_000754665.1 Bison bison bison | reverse complement strand
AAGCAAAGGAGAAAAGGAAAGATTTAAGCATCTGAATGCAGAGTTCCAAAGAATAGCAAGAAGAGATAAGAAAGCCTTCCTCAGCGATCAGTGCAAAGAAATAGAGGAAAACAACAAAATGGGGAAGACTAGAGATCTCTTGGAGAAGGCAGTGGCAACCCACTCCAGTGTTCTTGCCTGGAAAATCCCATGGACAGAGGAGCCTGGTAGGCTGCAGTCCATGCGTCGCTAGGAGTCGGACACGACTGAGCAACTTTAC
>NW_011494863.1:13402840-13426625 GCF_000754665.1 Bison bison bison | reverse complement strand
CCACTCCAGTGTTCTAAAGCTCAACATTCAGAAAACGAAGATCATGGCATCTGGTCCCATCACTTCATGGGAAATAGATGGGGAAACAGTAGAAACAGTGTCAGACTTTATTTTGGAGGCTCCAAAATTACTGCAGATGGTGATTGCAGCCATGAAATTAAAAGATGCTTTCTCCTTGGAAGGAAAGTTATGACCAACCTAGATAGCATATTCAAAAGCAGAGACATTACTTTGCCAACAAAGTTCACTCTAGTCAAGGCTATAGTTTTTCCAGTAGTCATGTATGGATGTGAGAGTTGGAATGTGAAGAAAGCTGAGAGCTGAAGAATTGATGCTTTTGAACTGTGGTGTTGGAGAAGACTCTAGAGTCCCTTGGACTGCAAGGATATCCAACCAGTCTACTGTAAAGGAGATCAGTCCTGGGTGTTCTTTGGAAGGAATGATGCTGAAGCTGAAACTCCAGTACTTTGGCCACCTCATGTGAGGAGGTGACTCATTGGAAAAGACTCTGATGCTGGGAGGGATTGGGGGCAAGAGGAGATGGGGAGGACAGAGGATGAGATGGCTGGATGGCATCACTGACTCGATGGACATGAGTTTGAATGAACTCCGGGAGTTGGTGATAGACAGGGATGCCTGGCGTGCTGCAATTCATGGGGTCGCAAGGAGTCGGACATGACTGAGCAACTGAACTGAACTGATGGGACCAGATGCCATGATCTCAGTTTTTTGAATGTTGAGTTTTTAGCGAGCTTTTTCACTCTCCTCTTTCACCTTCATCAAGAGGCTCTTCAGTTTCTCTTCACTTTCTGCCATAAGGGTGGTGTCCTCTGCATATCTGAGGTTATTGATATTTCTCCCTGCAATCTTGATTCCAGCTTGTGCTTCATCCAGCCTGGCATCTTGCATGATGTATTCTGCATATAAGTTAAATAAGTAGGGTGGCAATATAGGAGCCTTGACGTACTCCTTTCCCAGTTTTGAACCATAGTTCAAACCACAGGCACTCTCCATTTCATCACCCTGTCTCATTCTCTTTCATTTTCCTTTTATAAATTAATAATGATACAGATTCCTAATCACAATCACATATAACTTCTAGTAAATAAAATGTGACTAGTTGAGAGATTATGATAATATGTAAGAAAAGATAAAAGATTCTGTCCTCAAATTACTCCCTGTGTCATGTAAAGTTTATATTTTATTTGCATGTGAACAACTACGTGTTTGTGTTTAATCAAAAGAGGGAATATCTACACAAAATCAGTTTCCAATAAAATCCCTGCAAAGTACCCATCATTCTAGACAAATACATATGTCCCTGACCTCCAGTATCTGTATTATTCACGTGTGTGTGAAAAAGTGTTAGTTACTCAGTGGTATCTGACTCTTTGTGACCCCATAGACTGTAGTCTGCTAGACTCCTCTGCCCCTGGGATTCTCCAGGTAAGAATACTGGAGTGGGTTTCCATGCCCCACTCCAGGAGATCTTCCTGATCCAGTTATTGAACTCAGGTCTCTTGCATGGCAGGCAGATTCCTTATCATCTGAGCCACTAGACAAGCCTTGTATTATTTATGACTGTAAGTCATAAAGAAATTTCTCTTCTAAGATGAAAAAAGAATTATATAGGGAGACCCATAAAACTGATTCTTACTTTTGCACAAAGCTTTTCAATTTATTATACAAAGCACTGACAAATTGAATACTTCCTTTTTTCCTCATGGAGGCTATTTTTTCCAGTTTACAAATGAGTAAACTGAAGTCTAAAGATTGAATAGCTTGTGCAAAGTATAAAGCAGATTTGTGACAAATCCGAGATCAAAATCTGAGTCTTTCAGCTCAAAGGAGAGATCAGAGTGTAGGGCCCTAAAATGTACGTTTTGATAATGAAATAGTAACAGGACCATGGAAGTTTAGGTGCTATAAGAAGCAATGGCACTGAATGTCCCATCTCCAGTGCAAGGCTAATGCTAGGGTTCACCACTCAACAGCACTGTGGAAGTTTAGGTCCTACAAGGAATTTCTATATATCTAAGCAGTAGCCTAGGTCAGGGAGGAAATTTGCCCAGATCTAGATAAAGAGCTTCTAGTAGTCATTTCCTTCCAAGGCATCTGGCCTCCAAGTTATTCCTTCTCCACTGGGATTAGTCCATTACTATATTCAGAGTAATTTTCCAGGTTACTAATCATTTGGGAGCAGTGCTGCTTCAGCAAGAACCCAGCAAGGTGACTGCTAAAAACTAGGAGAGGACAAAGAAACCTGGAGATGAGTAGGCAGACAGCCAGAGAGACAGCCAGAGTAACTCAAGACACAGCAGCAGAGTCAGAGAGACCCTGACAGAGGAGTCAGGGACTGACACTTAACTAGTACAGAGAGAAATGAGCACGTGGGTCCAAACCATGAAGTCTTCAACAAATGAAGTTAGAAGATCCCATTATTTAAAATTCCATTGAAAACTATCTGTGAAATCCATCCAGAAGGGGGTATACATACCATAGAATCTGGTTACTATTCTAAGTTGTAATCAGGTAGTGTGTTCTGAGAGATTTTCTACTAAACTTTCTATTCTCAGCCCATAGTTAATGTGGGGGTATAGCACTCAATGGCAGTGAGCCTGAGATCAAGAATCTGACCCCTTTTGGACCAGTTTGCCTAGTGTCCCATTTTACATTCTCACCAGCAATGCATGAGAACTCCAATTTTCCCATAGCCTCATCAACACTTGTGAGTTTCTAGTATTTTGTTTTGTTTCATAATAGCCATCCTAATGGGTATGATGGATGGCTATTATGAAACAAAACAAAATACTAGAAACTCACAAGTGTTGATGAGGCTATGGGAAAATTAGAGCTCTCATAAGAAGGCAATGGCACCCCACTCCAGTACTCTTGTCTGGAAAATCCCATGGACGGAGGAGCCTAGTAGGCTGCAGTCCATGAGGTTGCGAAGAGTCGGACACGACTGAGCGACTTCACTTTCACTTTTCACTTTCATGCATTGAAGAAGGAAATGACAACCCATTCCAGTGTTCTTGGCTGGAGAATCCCAGAGATGGGGAAGCCTGGTGGGCTGCCATCTATGGGGTCGCACAGGGTTTGACATGACTGAAGCGACTTAGCAGCAGCAGCAATGGGTATGATGTGCTCTCTCATTGTGGTTTTGGTTTTCATTTCCCTAATGATGTTGAACATCTTTTCCTATATTTATTGATCATTTCTATATCTTCTTCAAAGAAATACCTATTAAAATATGTTGCCAATTTTAAAATTAGGTTTTCCAATTAGTATTTATCCACAGAAGCTTTCATATCAGAAAGAAATACATCAACTATTAATACTAATAACTCATGCTAAAATGTTAAATGACTTACCTCTAACCAGGCTATCTATACTATTAAAGGACATGCATTTATCCAGTGGAATTTCTTTCATGGTGGAAGTTTCAGGCAGGCAACAAAGTCAGGGATAGTTTAGGGTTGTAAGGTCAGTTCTTACCCAGGTCTCCTGACTAGCTGACAGGTAAAGAAAAGAAGAGCCCTTCTTGACAAGCATCAGTCAAAGGACTACCCACCAGTGGGAAAGCCCTAAACAAGGTAGGATGAATGAGTGGCTCTCTTAGATCTGATTCTAACTGTGTGAACTTGGTCATTTCAGATGCTACGTGGAGACCAGTGGTTAGTTGTTATAGACTGAATTGTGTCTTCCTCAAAATGGATATATTAAAGTCTTAACCCCTAATACAGACTGAATAAACACAGGATGTGCCTACCACAAACATGCTGAGTTTTCCCCTGAAGTCACATGATTTTTTTCATTTTTTACCTTGAATTATTATAATGCCCAAGACTTTAGATTTATAGCAGAAGCTAGAGGGTTTAAAGCCAGACCCTGTACCACTTGCAGGCTGGGTAACTTCAAGAAAGTAAATTAATCTCTCCTAGCCTTATTTGCTCTTTAGGAAAGCAGTGGTTACAATAACTGGAATATATTAATAAAGAAAATATACAATATAATAATAGTAGAACTATTACTATAAGAAAAAATATAATAACTCAGAGTCAAGAGAAATTCTAATTTCAGTAATAATAGAGTAGCTTGTATTGCACTATCCAATTACCAATGAAGATAACGAACTGTGAATGAAAAGCTTTAAGACACTAAGAGTGATAAAAAGCAGGCAGAAATTGGAATGTACTCTACCCATGAAAGAAGGAAACAACATGGGGTAAGATCCATACTCATTTGGCTTTTTTCCTGAGGGCATTCTCTGGCCCATGTGCTATAGACTGGTTAATAGTCAAGCAGAATATTGCAGTCTTATTGGCTATAGATGTGTAAAGATTTCAGTGGTACCAGAATGGCTTAGAAATTGATGGAGAAAATCCAGCAAAGTGAAAACCTATAGAGGAAGAAACACCAAAACCTGTATATAAACACCTCTCAAATCTTTGGCCAACTCCAGAACAGGATTTGTGAAGAACTCAAGGAACCAAGCAGAAATCAACAGTGGAAGGCAATATGCCTACAGGGACATTCCAATTTCTGCTAACTTCAGAGGAGACAGCACTTGGAGGTTTAAACACACCATGTTAGGAAAGCTTGATAAAGGACTTGGGCTTTCCATTAACAGTCCAGGAAGACTATAACACAGGGTAAAGACAATTTCTCAGGATCAGAGGAGTCTCCCTAGGATTAGGAGCAAACCAGAAACACTCATATCCTAAAAATGTATAACATCAACCCCTCACATCTGAAGAAGAGTATATATAAAACTTTATAGATAGATATAACTGAATTACTGTTGCACATCTGAAACTAACACAACCTTGTAAATCAATCATACTTTAAAAGTTTTTAAAATCCCTCACAAGTTTAACATGATCATTCATTCAGTAACTGAACTGCCTGGTAAAACAAATTCTGATAAAGGAAAAAATTTGAAATATAAAATCTACAATGTACCATCCACAATATCCAACTTTATCATATGTGAGAAGAAAGAGGAAAATGTGATCCATGGTCAAAGGAAAAGACAAGTAATAGAAATAGACCCCCAGAACACCTCTGATGTAATTATAAGATCAGGACTTTAACATTAGAAATATGTCCAGAAACTTAAAGAGAAAAAAATGGTATTAATGAACAATGAAAGGGGGTTATCAAAAGAAAAATTTACATTACAGAAAAGAACCAAGTGACAATTTTAGCACCGACAGAATTAGATATGAAATAGTCATTTAATGGAATTAACAGCAGAATGGAGACTAAAGGAAAAAAGCTTAGTGAAGTTGAAAGGAGATCAATAGAAATTAGAAATTATCCAATTTTAAGAACAGAGAGAAAACAATTGGGAAAAATAAGAACAAGGTCTCAATGACCTGTGTGAAAACTTCTAGCAGTCTAACATGTAATTAGAACTCACAAGGAGATAAAAGAAAAATGAATAAAACATATTTGAAGAAATATTGGCTGAAAACTTCTCAAATACTATGAAAAAAAAAATCAAACCAGAGATGAAAAATTACTTCAAGCCCCAAAAAAGATCAATATAAAGAAAACTACACATCAGAGGCCAACTGATAAAAGTGAAAAATAAAGAGAAAAATCTTAAATGTAACCAGACAACAAAGGAACATTACATAGAGGTGATAAAAAATATCATGAGGGCTGATTTTTCATCAGAGGTTAGATGTACCAGAAGCCCAATGGAATGACATCTTTAAAGTTCTGAGGAAAGTAAAATTGTCAATCTATGAATTCATATCCAGTAAAAATATCTTTTAAAACTAAAGGTAGTTTTGTTTTTTTTCCCTAATTTTGATAAATAAATGAAATAAACAATGGGGGAATTAATAGCTAGTCGATCTACTCATGGAAGTGGCAAAGTAAGTTTTTGCAGAATGATGATAGATGACACTGAATAAAACCTTAGATTTCTATAAATATAGAACACCAAAAATGGTAAATATGTAAGAAAAAAGTAAAATCTGGATGTTTATCTTCTAATGTATTTAAAAGAGAGTTGATGAACTAAAGATTTAAATTTTAAATTTTATATCATAGTTTACTATGATATACCAAAAAATTCTTTGCAACTAAGCTAGGAAAATATATCTTAGATACAACATGAAAAACATGGTTTATACATTAAAAAATAAAAGATAAATTAGATTTCATTAAAATTCAAAACATCTGCCCACAAAAGACACTGTTAAGAGAATGAAAAGATAAGCTATCGACTAGAGCAAATATTTGCAAAACACTTACCTGACAGAGGACTTGTATCCAGGAGATATAAACAGCCTTCAAGTCTCAATAAAAATGGACAAGCCATTTTCTTTAATTGGGCAAAAAAGATTTGAATAGTTTCAGCAAAGACATACGGATAGCAAATGTGCACATGAATAGAGATTTGACATTATTAGCCATTAGGAAAATGTAAATTAAAACTATAATACTTTTCTAATACACATCTATTAGCATGACATTCTTACCTCAACATAAAAAAGAAAAAGAGTATTCTCAAAGACTACTAGTAGGAGCACAAAATGGTATGACAATCTTGCAGTAGAATTTGACGATTTTGTATAAAGCTAAGAATAACTTACTCCAGTATTCTTGCCTGGAGAATCCCATGGATGGAGAAGCCTGGTAGGCTACGGTCCACGAAGTCGCAAAGAGTCAGACATGACTGGGCGACTTCACTCACTTAATAACTTTGCCAACAAATGTCCATCTAGTCCAGGCTATGGTTTTTCCAGTGGTCATGTATGGATGTGAAAGTTGGACTGTGAAGAAAGCTGAGCACTGAAGAATTGATGCTTTTGAATTGTGGTGTTGGAGAAGACTCTTGAGAGTCCCTTGGACTGCAAGGAGATCCAACCAGTCCATTCTAAAGGAGATCAGTCCTGGGTGTTCATTTGAAGGAATGATGCTAAAGCTGAAACTCCAATACTTTGGCCACTTCATGCGAAGAGTTGACTCATTGGAAAAGACGCTGATGCTGGGAGGGACTGGGGGCAGGAGGAGAAGGGGACAACAGAGGATGAGATGGCTGGATGGCATCACTGACTCGATGGACGTGAGTTTGAGTGAACTCTGGGAGTTGGTGATGGACAGGGAGGCCTGGCATACTACGGTTCATGGGGTCGCAAAGAGTCGGACACAACTGAGCGACTGAACTGAACTGAACTGAAGAATACATGTATCATACACATATATTTACCATTTGACTCCAGCAATTCCTGTCTCAGATATTTATGAGAAATGAAAATGTACATAGACACAAAACCTCTACAAAAATCTTTATAACAGCTCTTCATTCACAATAAGAAAAACTCTAACAAATTGGACCTAATTAAACTTAAAAGATTCATACAGCAAAGGAATCCATAAACAAAACAAAAACACAATTCTCAGAATGAGAGAAAATAGTTGCAAATGAAGCAACTGACAAGGGACTATATCCCAAATGTACAAACAGCTCATGCAGTCCAATATAAAAAAAAAAAACTTAATCAAAAAATGAGTGGGAGATCTAAATAGACATTTCTCCAAAGAAGTCATACAGATGGCCAAGAAATGCATGAAAAGATGCTTAACGTCACTAATTATTAAGGCAATGCAAATCAAAACTACAATGAAGTATTACCTCACAGTAGTCAGAATGACCATTATCAAAAAATCTACAAGCAATAAATTGCATAGAGAGTGTGAAGAAAAAGGAACCCTCCTACACTGCCGGTAGGTATTGGTACAGCCACTATGGAGAACAGTGTAAATGTCCATCAACAGAGGAATGGATAAAGAAGGTGTAGCACATATATACAGTGGAATACTCAGCCATAAAAAGGAACAAAATATGCCACTTGCAGAAATGTGAATAGACCTAGAAATTGTCATTCAGAGTGAAGTAAGTCAGAATGAGAAAAACAAATATTGTATAATATTGCTTATCTGTGGAATCTAAAAAAATGGTAGAGATGAACTTATTTGCAAAGCAAAAATAGAATTGCAGATGTAAAGAACAAACTTATGGTTGCCCAGAGGGGAAACAGGGGGGTAGGATGAATTGGGAGATTGGGATTGACATATACAATATACTAATAAACATAAAATAGGTAACATATGAGAACCTACTCCATAGCAAGGGATCCCCTAGTGGCTCACTGGTAAAGAATCCATGTACCAAGGCTGGTGACACAAGTTCAATCCCTGGGTTGGGAAGGTCCCCTGGAGAAGGAAATGACAACCCACTCCAGTGTTCTTGCCTGGGAAATCCATGGCCAGAGGAGCCTGGAGGAGTCCAGGAGTCCATGGGGTGGCAATAGAATTGGATACAACTAAACAACAACAATATAACCACTAGAAGGGCTAAAATTAAAAATACCAACAGCACCAAATATTGGCAAAGATGTTGACCAACTAGAACTTTCATGTATTGTTGAGTAGGAATGTAAAATGATCCAACCACTTTGGAAAATTATTTGTCAATTTCTTAAAAAGTTAATTATAGCCCTACCTCATGACCCAGCAGAAAGACATACAAAAGAATGTTTAACCTTATTCGTAACACCTCAAAACTGGAAACAACAGGTAAACAGTTTTAAGAAAATAGATGGCTAAATTCATACAATGAGATACTACTGGGGAATAAGACCCTAATAAAACCTACAATAATATGGATGAATCTCAAAAACAAGCTGACTTAAGGAAGGCAGTCTCAAATTCTAACACTAATTTCACATATATGCAGTCTTTGAATAGGCAAACAAAAATATAGTATTAGAGAGCAAAGCAGAGATTGCCTCTGAGGGGAATGGAGATTGATTGGTACAGGGCATATAGGAACTTACTAGGGTAGTGAAAATGTTTTCTCTCTGGCATACAGCCATTTATATACATGTATCCATTCTCTGGCAAACTCCCCTCCTATCAAAACTGCCACATAACATTGAGCAGAGTTCCCTGTACTATACAGTAGGTCCTTGCTGGTTATCCATTTTAAATGTAACAGTGAGATCAACAATGTACACACTGATATACCTCTCTGTATCTTGATTGGGATCATGGTTACCCAGAGATAGACAGATAAAAACATCAAATTGTACACATAAGATTTTGGGATTTCACTATATGAACCTTTTATTTATATAAAAATACAAAATAATATATGTATAACACCCAGCCTTGGACACAGTTAGAATTCAATGAATGCTAGCTACTTTATTGGGAGAAGGCAATGGCACCCCACTCCAGTACTGTTGCCTGGAAAATCCCATGGATGGAGGAGCCTGGTAGGCTACAGTCCATGGGGTCGCACAGAGTTGGACACGACTGAAGCGACTTAGCAGCAGCAGCAGCAGCAAGGATGGCCACATGGTCTCTTGACATCTGCATTCACATCAGTGTCTAGCATAGCACTGACACTCCAAATGATATTTGCTGGATGAAAGAATGGATTCAATTCATGCAATTACATGTGAAGGGTTTCTATCTAAGCATCCCACTCAGGGCATGAATACTCACCCCTCTTAGACTTCTTATATGAAGTTATGTAATCTGGGTTGTACTTTCATCATAGCAAGGCAATCATAATTTCATGAAGTAAACTATTCCATTGTTGTTCAGCTTATGTTGAGCAAATAAAAATCCCTTGTGCTAATATTCACCTTCAGATCTAGCAGGGGTGCTGTGCTGTGCTTAGTTGCTCAGTTGTGTCTGACTCTTTGCAACCCCATGGACTGTAGCGCTCCAGGCTCCTCTGTCTGTGGGATTCTCCAGGCAAGAATACTGGAGTGGGTGCCATGCCCTCCTCCAGGGGATCTTCCCAACCCAGAGAATGAACCCAGTTCTCCCACATGGCAGGGAGATTCTTTACTGCCTGAGCCACCGGAGAAGCCCAAGAATACTTGACCTAGCAGGTGACTTCACTGCAATTACAGCCCGTCTTCCTCACAGAGGGGTGAAATTAGTCCCTGTGGACCAAGGAACAGGGCTAGGACTAGTGTGATGCAGGTAAGGTATGCGCCTTGGAGGGATCATTTAAGGAGGAATCCACAACTCAGTAATCAAGATAAGTAACATTTTAGTACAGTATCTTCAGAAATCAATCAAGCAAACTACACCCCACAGAACAAACCATACATAGCCCACCAGGGCAAACCTCAGAAAGCTTAATGAAGATTTTCTCTTAGGGCTGAACCAAAGGATTACATTTCAAGCTTCACCAAACCATAGCCCATTTTTTAAGAGGTATTTTTGTTTGTTCTTTAACAACCCAGAAGCTAAAGCCTCCTACGCAAGAATAACAAATGAATCCACCTCCCAGGGTGCCCTGAAGGCTGCTTCGCCATCAAGCAAACTTGTAGTCAGTCTCTGAGCAATAAAGCAGCCTCAAGGACTATAGTTTACCTTTTTCAAAAGCGACAAGCAGACCTCCTGGAGCAAAGATGTACTTAACCGGCTGTGATCTTACTTGGCCATTGCAGGAGAGCAAGTGAGGAAAAGGGAGGTTAAAATCAAGGCTGCATTTGGTGCTTTACTGCTTTCTCCTGTCCTTTCATTTTTCTCTTCTTTACTGCACGTTCTTTGAAAGCTCTTCTCTCCTCAGAGCTACTCTTCCTTTAGCACCTGCTAAGTGTTGGGTGCTGTGCTTGGTCTTTGTTATAGATATTTCTTAATCATCACAACAGCCTTTCATAGGAAGTATTATTAGTTATTTTTCTCTCTCTCCGACAGTCAGAGGTATGATGCATCTAGCCCAAGGTCACCCAGCTAACTTTGGTAGCAGGACTGGGAGTCAAATCTGCGTATTTCTGAGGTCTCTTCAACGTGCCCCACACAATGGCCTTGGACCTAGTTCTGTCGCAGGGAGGAGCCAGTTGTGGCTCCATACTGGAACTGTTTCTTCAGTTTGTTTTCCATCGCTTTTGTTATTATAATCATACAGGATGGCTTGCTCAGAAAACCCTGCCCCTCTGCCTACTGTTAAACTAAAGTGCCTTTGTTCAGGACCCTGTCCACCTGAATGGCAGGGAAGAAGAAATTAACATATCCTCTGCCGAAGCTTGCCATTCCAGGAGCTATGTAAGAGATTAATGGCCTGTTTACTGTGTTTCTCCATATTCCCCCATCTCTGTTCTATGAAAGAACCTGGCACCCAGACCTCATAAGATGGTTATTTTGAGACATTAGTCTGCCATCTTCTTGATCAGCTGGCTTTCCAAATAGTCATTTTTCTCACTTTAATACCTTGTCTGTCAGACTTACTGGTCTGTCACACAGTAGAGTAGAATAGAATGAGCTTGAACTTGGTAAGAGTTCCTGTGACAGTAATGATTCAACTTCATCTATTCACTGTCACTTGGATTTTTGTCACATCTGTGTACTATTACCATCATCTGTACTGTGATGTGCACAAGATTTTTTGCATAAATCAACTCATTTTTATTTAAATAAATTTTGAGAAGAACTTATTTTTAAAGAAATGCTAGGCCATTACATGAATTGAGAATTAATATGATTTGTCATATGTGCAAAATACAGACAATGAACACAAAACAGTATTACCAAATTCTGGCCAGGTGCTCTTGCCTACCACAAAGCACTCTCACCTTGCTCACATGCTGTGAGCCTGTGGCCTGCACACTCTGCTAAACAAGGGAAATTAGCAAGTACTTGAGAGGTGTTAAGGTCAGATTCGAATCCAGTAGAGAATTTCCCTTGAATGCAACCAAAAGAGTTTAAAGAGAATTAAAGAAAATTACCTTCTCAGAGCTTGAATCAATGTTACTTAATTGCATGTCTAGAAGTTACCAAAGTTCACTCTGAGTACCACCCAAGGCTGGTGTGCCTCACGCTCTCAAAAATACTGCAGAATTATTTAGAAGATCATCTCAATGACCACAATGAAATGCCTTAGGGCAACAGGAAATTGGAATACGTATATTCTTGCTCAGTCTCTACCATAGGCCAGAAATAGGATCTGAGGCCAATTATATCAACTTTCTGAAAATCAGTTTCCCCACCCAAAAGGAAAGAGGCTTCCCAGGCAGCACTAGTGGTAAAGAACCTGCCTGCCAATGCAGGAGACATAAGAGACGGGTTTGATCCCTGGTTCCAGAAGATCCCCAGGAGGAGAGCATGGCAACCTATTCCAGCATTCTTGCCTGGAGAATCCTATGGACAAAGAAGTCTGGTGGGCCACTGTCCTTGGGGTGGCAGAGTCAGGCATGTCTGAAGCAACTTAGCTTGCACACACGCACCCAAAACAAAAAGACGTATTCTTTCTATTTTATAATCTCCTGTCCAGATCTAAAATTCTCTCAATTTAGTTTCATCTTGCCTGTTTATATTATTTTCCCCAAATTCTGATATTTGAATTTTATTTTTGTGAATTCAAGCTCTGTTGTCCCTGTGTTTGACTTTCATATAAGACAAATATGTAACTTAACAATGGTTAAGAGTTGAAAACGTTAATGATTAGCAGTCTATCATACTGCTTTATATTATTACATAAGTAGAAAGTCTGTCAGTTTAAATTCACTGTTTGATTCAAGTGTAACACTAAAAAATAAACTTAACCAGGCAGATGAATTCTAGAACTGGTTCTGTGCCTTGCATGCTGTGGGTCCTTAGGCAAGTATCTTAACCTCTCTGACCCTGTGCCATATTCATCAGTCAGTTCAGTTCAGTCGCTCAGTCGTGTCCAGCTCTTTGTGACCCCATGAATCACAGCATGCCAGGCCTCCCTGTCCATCACCAACTCCCGGAGTTCACTCAAACTCACATCCATCAAGCTGGTGATGCCATCCAGCCATCTCATCTTCTGTCGTCCCCTTCTTCTCCTGCCCTCAATCCCTCCCAGCATCAGAGTCTTTTCCAATAAGTCAACTCTTCGCATTAGGTGGCCAAAGTACTGGAGTTTCAGCTTTAGCATCATTCCTTCCAAAGAAATCCCAGGGCTGATCTCCTTTAGAATGGACTGGTTGGATCTCCTTACAGTGCAAGGGACTCTCAAGAGTCTTCTCCAACACCACAGTTCAAAAGCATCAGTTCTTCGGTGCTCAGCTTCCTTCACAGTCCAACTCTCACATTCATACATGACCATTGGAAAAACCATAGCCTTGAATAGGTGGACCTTTGTTGGCAAAGTAATGTCTCTGCTTTTGAATATGCTATCTAGGTTGGTCATAACTTTCCTTCCAAGGAGTAAGCGTCTTTTAATTTCATGGCTGCAGTCATATTCATAAACCTAGTTAAATAATTCTTATCCTCTCACATTTTATAGAATTGTGAGAATAAGATGATATCACTGATGAGAAAACACTTGAAAAAAGCCAATCAAGTTTCATGTGTCACAGGGTTGTTCTTGGGTTGTCAAATGAGCTAAGAGGTATGAGGGCACTTTGATAGTCATATAAATTGTCAGTTGACCTTGTGGAAGTCAGTTAATCTCTTCTGGCCTATTTTCTCATTTAAATAATAAGCCCACTTAGGTCCCTTTTATCACTAAAATGTGATGGTTCAGGGATTGATTTATTGTCATATGTGATTACTATTCCCCCACAACCTATCCATCAAGATCAGAGAAAAATAGATGATAAATGACCAGTTCCTAAAACAAAAAGAACATAGGGTTAGAGAAGAAAATTCTGGGTTTATGCTTTATGCTTCAGCTTTGCCATGCCCCAGGTTTCTGGCTTTAGGCAAGTTACTTCCGTTACTTCCCCTTTCAGAGTCTCCACATCCTCATGAGTAAAAAGTTGGGTTAAATTAATGTAGAGCAGTCCTTTGCTATTTATCTCTCTCTAGTGTCTATGCTTCCTTTCTTGTAATGACTCCCCAGTACTCGCCTGGGGAGCCTACCCTATCTAGTCCTCATCTAGGAGATACATGGGGGCACTGACCTTATTCCCTGGAACTCCATGATCCCTGGAACAGATGATCAAGGCCTGGCCAAGGCTGGCTTCATGTGCCTGCCCCTAGTGATTGACTCAGGGATGAACACTCAGCCAAAATGGTCCAAGGAAACCATATCCCTGGCTGTGCTGAACTTCTAGGAAGGAGAAGCTTTCCTCCTAACAGGACTGCTAGCTACAGAGATGATTCAGACCCAGAGTCTTGCTTGTGGGTGACTATCTCCCACTTGGGAAGAGGCTTCCTGAGAATAAAAGCAACTCAGAGAAAAGCAAAGAGTGATGGAGATCCCTGAGGACACCATCTGGGCTCCTTGATCCAGCCCTGTCTGTGGACATATACTCAGAGTTACCTAAACCCACAAATTAACTTTTCAGCTAAAGCCAGCTCAAGCTGGGTTTTATGACATGCAACCAAAGAGTTCTGATGGATACAAAGAAGTCCCCAAATTTGTCATGTAGAGTCCCTGGGGTGCCCTAAGGGCCACTGAATCAAGCCCAAGGCAACTCAAACTAACTGGCAGAGATATTGGGCCCATGTGCCCTCATTTAAACAGAGAAACTTCTCTTCTATTGGTTTTATATACTGGGATGCACGTGGCATTTGCTTTGAGGACAGGCTCTAAGGATACTAGACCTCATGGTTTCCTTGAGATCTCTCTTTCTAGAACCCAAACTAAGAAATGTTGAGGGGCAGATGTTCTTGATCTTAATCCCTCCTGGAGTAGGAGACAAAAAATTCACAGGCTTAAAAGTGAGGTGTGGGGTGTTGACACTTGAGGAGCCTTCTCCATGTTAACACTTCCCTGGTGGCTCAGACAGTAAAATGTCTGCCTATAATGCAGAAGGTCTGGGTTCGATCCCTGGGTTGAGAAGATCCTCTGGAGAAGGAAATGGCAACCCACTCCAGTACTCTTGCCTGGAAAATCCCATGGACAGAGAAGCATGGTAGGCTCCTACAATCCATGGGGTCGCAAAGAGTCAGACACGACTGAGGGACTTCACTCACTCACTCCACATTAAAAAAAAAAAATAGTACAGTTCAACCCAGCTGGTTGCCACCATGTGAGTCCAAGAGTGCCAGACATTTTAATTTTTTTAAAAAAGTCAGATCCAAGGATTTTTAGGTGGAATCTTCTGATCTTGGTTTTAAGGAACTAATTTAACAGAATTTTAAACGACCTTTAAGCCAAGCAAGATATATCTGCCAATTAAATTCAAAATGTGAACAACCGTATCTCCTCCTGACTGCATCTAGAAACACTTTTTAGTGGATATCTGAGTTCTGTGACATCATATGCATGTACATATATGTGTTCTCCTGAGAAAGTGTTCAGAGTTTTCAATTGATTCTTCTAAGGATTTCCACAACCCAGAGAAGGTGGGTTAAGAGAAGACTGTCTCAGACATGTTACAACTGCATGTGTGTGTGCATGCATGAGTGTCAGCAAGTATGCATGTGTGAGTATTTTGATGGGACACTGCCTCTCCAATATTCCTTTCTTTCAAAGCTAAAAGGTCAATCCCTCCTCTTCTTTCCCTCACTCTCCCCCTATCAAGAAAGAACATTATATTACCATCAATATTTACTGTGCTCAGCCAGGAGAGAAAGGAACTGTTCATGGGCCATTAATCCAGCTTTAACCCAAGGCAGAATTTACTTCTGTCCAGGCTGGGACACGGCAGGTCACAGAGAAGCACACTTGTTCTTAGTGGGGCTGTTACAGAAATGGTGCATAGCAACCGGCTTGAGGGAATTGGTCCTACTTGCTCTTTTTCATCACGAGCAACAGATACCAGAGGAGACTCATTTGTCAGCTCACTCCTTTGCTCATTCATTGATTCATTTACACTGAGGATCTCTTACAGACAGAATCATGCTAGGCCCTGGATTGCAGAGATTCTGTCCCTATCCTTGAATTCACAGCTAAATTGCCATCCTCACTAGCATAGTATAGTGGTTAGTATCCCCATACTTTAGATGAATTGTTAGATTAAAAAGAAGTCATGGCTGAGATGTTTTTCATGAAAATCGTATAAAAATGAGTTTCATATACATGAAGAGATGCATACTATGAGACCCTAACTCACTAAAAAACAAAGCAATCTGCAGTTCACGAGGCAATTTTCCCTCCGTTAGCACAGGTAACCTAGTGGCAAAGAAAAAGACTTATACTTTACAGATGAATAAAACCAAACTCCATGTCAAGCCCTTATTTTCACTAAAAGGTTAAGGCTGGAGGAGGGCTCTTGTCCTGTCTCTCAAAGGCTATTTTCATTAAATGCTTCTTGTGTTTAAGGGGAATTGGGGGTGCTATTGTTATTTTGGGCAAGACCTTTTTTGTTGTACAGAACAGGATTGTTCTGCACATCACAGGAGAAATGGCATCTTTGACCTCCTATCTACTAAATGTTTGCAGTGCCCCCTACTCCTCTGGGACCAACCAAATGACCACACCAATTTCAAATGTTCTGGGGGGGTAGGGGGCTAGGAGGTGCAACACTGCCTTAGTGAAAGACCCTATTAGAAACAGACTCACAGACTTAGAGAATGAACTTATGGTTACCAGTGGGGAAGGGTTGGGGGGAGGATAGATTGGGAATTTGGGACTGACATGTACCCACTGTTATATTTAAAACAGATAACCAAGAAGGATCTACTCTAAAGAACAAGGAATATTGCTCAATATTCTGTAATAACCTAAATGGGAAAAGAATTTGAAAAAGAATAGATGTATGTTTAACTGAGTCACTTTGCTGTCCACCTGAAACTAACATAACATTGTTACTCAACTGTACTCCAATGTAAAATAAAAATTAATAAGAAAGTAGCCTGTTAGAGAAAGTTATAAGAATGGCCTATAGTCATTTTAAGATTTTCATTTAAAGGCCCCTGCCCATGGTAACAAAGTTACCCCCATCATACCCCATCTCACATCCTAATCTAATTCACTCTTGAAATACCCCTGGTGAGGCCTGTGTGCCAAGCACTACTCTAAGAGCTGAAGACATAGCAGTGAACAAGACAGACAAGATCCCTATAATCAAGACATTATAATCAAGTCAGGAAAGACAGGCAGGTTAAAATAAAGTGAACTAATAAATATATTCTTCCAGGTAGTGTGATGCATAAGGAGAAAAAACAAGGGAAGTATCTGGTCCTGTCACTTTATAGCAAATAGATCGGGAAACAGTAGAAACAGTGACAGACTTTATTTGGGGGGGGCCTCCAAAATCACTGCTGATGATGACCAAAGCCATGAAATTAAAAGATGCTTGCTCCTTGGAAGAAAAGTTATGACCAACCTAAACAGCTTATTAAAAAGCAGAGACATTCCCTTACTGACAAATGTCCATCTAGTCAAAGCTATGGTTTTTCCAGTAGTAATGTATGGATGTGAGAGTTAGACTATAAAGAAAACTGAGTGCCAAAAAGTTGATGCTTTTGAACTGTGCTGTTGGAGAATCTTCAGAGTCTCTTGGACTGCAAGGAGATCAAATCAGTCAATCCTAAAGGAAATCAGTTCTGAATATTCACTGGAAGGACTGATGCTGAAGCTCCAATACTCTGGCCACCTGATGTAAAGTACAAGCTCATTGAAAAAGACCCTGATGCTGGGAAAGAGTGAAGGCAGGAGGAGAAGGGAATAATAGAGGATGAGATGGTTGGATGGCATCACCAACTCAATGGACAAGAGTTTGAACAAGCTTCGGGAGATGGTGAAGGACAGGGAAGCTTGGTGTGCTGCAGTCCATGGGGTCACAAAGAATCAGACATGACGGCGTGACAGAACAACAACAAAAAAGAGTGAGTTACCAGCTGGCAGGAAAGTTGGGGGATGGGGATAGGCAATTGTCATTGACACAGCTGTCCAGGGAGGCCTCTTGAGCAGTGACATCTGCATCAGGGATGCATGCAAAGAACTGGGACGAGAGGCCTAAGAGAGGAAAAAGCTGACACGAGAGACCTGAAGCAAGCACGGCCTGGTATGTCTGGGGACAAGCAAGAGGACAATGTGACCAGAACAGGGTAAATGAGGCAGAAGAAAAGGAGAGGTGATTAATGCTGGCAGGAGCCCAGTCATGGAGGCCCTTGTGGTTTGCCAGATACTAGTTCTTCTTTCTCCCTGGAATGCCCTTCCCTGGTTGTGTCATTTCCTCCAGAGCTTCCCTTGGTCTCCCTGGGTTACAACTAACCATTGATGGCTAAGGGAATTAGCTCTGGAGTCAAAGCACCCAGAGTCACTAGTTCTGCATCCTTGGGCAAGTTACCTAATTTCTCTGGGCTTTGGTTTCCCCCTCTTCAAAACTAGGGAAAATCTTGACACCCTCAAGTACTAGTGGGTTCAGTTCAGTTCAGTTCAGTCGCTCAGTCAAGTCCAACTCTGCAACCCCATGAATCGCAGCACGCCAGGCCTCCCTGTCCATCACCAACTCCCGGAGTTCACTCAGACTCATGTCCATCGAGTCAGTGATGCCATCCAGCCATCTCATCCTCTGCTGTCCCCTTCTCCTCCTGCCCCCAATCCCTCCCAGCATCAGAGTCTTTTTCAATGAGTCAACTCTAGGATGAGAATTAAACAACGTAATGTGAATGCCTTAGAATAGTGCCTACACATTGTAAGTGTTCAGGCAATGTTGCTGTAAAGCATCATATTATAGTCATGTATTTCTTCATTTGTCTCCCCAAATAAATTCTAATATCCCTTCAAGCCATGACATGGCTCATATATCTTACACACATGTCCTCCATAACTAATACTGTACCTGACACATAACAGATGCCCAGGAAGATTGTATAAGGAAGGGAGAGGAGGAAGGAAGGAAGGAAAAAGATTAGAAGGCAAGAGGAGGAAAGTTTTATACTTTTCCAGGTGTTTTGACATCACTTTGCATCTTCAGAGAAACTCAGTGAGCCAGCAGAGAAAGAGCTGCTTGCCCCATTTCATAGATACGAAAGTTGAGTTCCAGAGACATGAATGACTCACTCTTCACAGTGTATGACTGAGTCCAGAGGGCTCTCACCACACAGTGACTTCATCAAAACATAAGATATCCTCAGTGGCAACAAAAATAATCACTAGACTTCTATTTGTAAAGGGCTTTGTGTTTATGAAATACTTCTACATCAGTATTTATTGGAATTTTTACAACATGACAATGATGTGATCAAAGATGACACTTTCCACTTTCCAGAAGGGAAGATTGTGGTCCAGAAAGCTTACAGTTCCCATGCAGTTGGCATGAGTACTACAACTAAAGCCCAGTCCAGAACTCTCTCCATTCCAGCACGTTCTCCCAGGCCAAGGGACCAGAGACCCAGGCATATGTTCCTCAATTTGTTTGGACCCCTCTTCCTCAACTCTTTGGGCCTGTTTCCTCAGTACTCATAGTCCATACTCATCAAAACATAGGGAAAATATTCACTGCCTAACAAATATCTGGGTGATGTTCAAAAACAGTCAGAACCCTCTTCCTGTGCCAATTTCTATTTTAGGCACAGTCCGTGACTCACTGGTGACCTTGGGAGAAAAAGAGGTAACCTTTATTCCTATAACAAGTTTCTATTTCTCAGAACTGAGAGCTACGAGAAACACAGTTTCTGACAAGATTTCCCCACTTCCCAAACCCAGAATGGGCCCTCCAGAGATCATGGATTCAGCCCTCCATCATTTGACAGATTTTGACAAACCAATTTCAGGCTGAAGTCACCAACCAGAAATATAACCTGGGACTGGTGAGTATATTAAGATTTCAGTGGCTTTCCCAAGATCTCCTGGCTAATGAGGAGTTAGGGTGTGACCAGGGTGAACCTCGTGATTGCCAATGCAATGCCAATGGCAAACTCACCTGACAGCATCTCTGCTGTCCAGAAGAGACAGTGTGCCCAGAAGAAAGTGTAGAGAATCTTCCGAGCTTCCAAATATTGAGCGATCACAAGCCACAGAGCCCAGGATTTGTCCAGTGGGAGCCAATGTCCAGGTGAAAAAGGATCAAATGGACTTCACTTGTCCCCTTCTCAGTTCATGAAGAAACTGCCTCCAAATGAAATACTGTAGGTATGCAGAATGGTCAAGTAACATTTACTTAGTGTCTGTAAAATCAACTATGGTGTTGGGTGACAGGAAAATGGCTTAGAAAAGTAAATGCCTGCCCTATTGGCGCTTCAGTTCAGTTCAGTTCAGTTTAGTCACTGAGTCATGTCCAACTCTTTGCAACCCCATGGACTGCACACACCAGGCCTCCATGTCCATCACAAACTCTCGGAGTTTATTCAAACTCATGTCCATTGAGTCGGTGATGCCATGCAACCATTTCATCCTCTGTTGCCCCTTCTCCTCCTGCCTTCAATCTTTCCCAGCATCACAGTCTTCTCAAATGAGTCAGCTCAGTTTCAGTTTCAGCTTCAGCATCAGTCCTTCCAATAAATATTCAGGGTTGATCTCCTTTAGGATGGACTGGTTGGATCTCTTTGATGTCCAAGGGACTCTCAAGAGTCTTCTTCAATACTATAGTGCAAAAGCATCAATTCTTTGGTGTTCAGCTTTCTTTATACTCCAATTCTCACATCCATACATGACTACTGGAAAAATATTAGCTTTGACTAGATGGAATTTGGTTGGCAAATAATGTCTTTGCTTTTTAATATGCTGTCTAGGTTGGTCATAACTTTTCTTCCAAGGAGTAAGTGTCTTTTAATTTCATGGCTGTAGTCACCATCGACAGAGATTTTGGAGCCCCCCCAAAATAAAGTCTGTCACTGTTTCCACTGTTTTCCCATCTATTTGCCATGAAGTGATGGAACCAGAGGCCATGATCTTAGTTTTCTGAATGTTGAGTTTTAAGCCAATTTTTTCACTCTCCTCTTTCACTTTCATCAAAAGGCTCTTTATTTCTTCTTCACTTTCTGCCATAAGGGTGGTATCATCTGCATATCTGAGGTTATTGATATTTCTCCCCCCAATCTTGATTTCAGCTTGTGTTTCCTCCAGCCCAGTATTTTGAATAATGTACTCTGCGTATAAGTTAAATAAGCAGAGTGACAATATACTGCCTTGATATACTTCTTTCCCAATTTGGATCCAGTCTATTGTTTCATGTCCAGCTCTAATTGTTGCTTCTTTACCTGCATACAGAATTCTCAGGAGGCAGGTCAGGTGGTCTAGTATTCCCATCTCTTGAAGAATTTTCCAGTTTTTTTGTGATCCACGCACTCAAAGACTTTGGCATAGTCAATAAAGCAGAGGTAGATGTTTTCCTGAAACTCTCTTGCTTCTTTCATGATCAAGCAGATATTGGCAATTTGATCTCTGGTTCCTCTGTCTTTTCTAAATTCAGCTTGAACATCTGGAAGTTTACTGGGCTTTGTCTAACTCAATTAAACTATGAGCAATGCCGTTTAAGACAGGTCATGGTGGAAAGTTCTGACAAAATATGGTCCACTGGAGAAGGGAATGGCAAACCATTCTTCAGTATCATTGCCTTGAGAACCCCATGAACAGTATGAAAAGGCAAAATGATAGGACACTGAAAGATTAACTCACCAGGTCGGTAGGTGCCCAACATGCTACTGGAGATCAGTGTAGGAAAAAACTCCAGAAAGAATGAGGAATGGAGCAAAAGCAAAAACAACACCCAGTTGTGGATGTGGCTGGTGATGGAAGCAAGGTCCGATGCTGTAAAGAGCAATATTGCGAAGGAACCTAGAATGTTAGGTCCATGAATCAAGGCAAATTGGAAGTGGTCAAACAGGAGATAGCAAGAGTGAACATAGACCTTCTAGGAATCAGTAAACTAAAATGGACTGGAATGGGTGAATTTAACTCAGATGACCATTATATCTATTATTGTGGGCAAGAATCCCTTAGAAGAAATGGAGTGGCCATCATAGTCAACAAAAGAGTACAAAATGCAGTATTGGATGCAATCTCAAAAATGACAGAATGATCTCTCTTAATTTCCAAGGCAAACCATTCAATATCACAGTAGTCCAAGTCTATGCCCCAACAAGTAATGCTGAAGACGCTGAAGTTGAATGGTTCTATGAAGACCTACAAGACCTTCTATAACTAACACCCCCAAAATATGTCCTTTTCATTATAGGGAACTGTAATGCAAAAGTAGGAAGTCAAGAAACACCTGGAGTAACAGGAAAATTTGGCCTTGGAGTACAGAATGAAGCAGGTCAAAGGCTAATAGAGTTTTGCCAAGAGAAAGCACTGGTCATAGCAAACACTCTCTTCCAACAACACAAGAGAAGACTCTACACATGGACATCACCAGATGGTCAACACCGAAATCAGATTGAGTATATTCTTTGCAGCCAAAGATGGAGAAGCTCTATACAGTCAGCAAAAACAAGACTGGGAGCTGACTGTGGCTTAGAACATGAACTCCTTATTGCCAAATTCAGACTTAAATTGAAGAAAGTAGGGGAAATCACTACACCATTTAGGTATGACCTAAATCAAATCCCTTATGACTATACAGTGGAAGTGAGAAATAGATTCAAGGAATTAGATCTGATAGTCAGAGTGCCTGAAGAACTATGGACAGTGGTTCATGACATTCTACAGAAGACAGGGAACAAGACCATCCCCAAGAAAAAGAAATGCAAGGGTACTCTTTCTGCCCCCTTCTGATGCCTATGTCAGAAGCTTTTTCTATCTCCTTTATACTTCAATAAAACTTTATTACACAAAAGCTCTGAGCGATCAAGCTTCGTCTCTGGCCCCGGATTGAATTCTTCTCCTCTGGGGGCCAAGAATCCCGGTGTATTCGCGTGATTCAACAACAACCTTTCATCTTGGGGGCTCGTCCGGGATCCTTCAGGACAAGGTAAGGATGCTTGGAGCTTTAGTTCTTTGTTCTCTTAGTGAACACATTTTCTGCTGTGCTTTACTAACTCTACGGTGTGCTTTTGTGAATGAATGGCATGCCCTGCGTGAAGCAAGTAAGGGGCCCTGCTCTGCGGTTCCACGGTGATTTCATATGGCTTATGGCAGAAACCTGTCGGGCGTTATACCGACCTGCCAACGCCAAGAGGCACCCAATGTCTCCTTCGGGAACCGACCAGAAATGGGCAAAGCATGTGGACCGAACTCTCCTTTCTCGGTCAAACTTTTCGGTCTTTTTGACCATTTCATAACTCCTTGGGAATTAGAAGTACTAACCTAATCTATTGGATCATAGACTTTCAAGGGACTTGTGATCTATACTGTTATTGTGTACTGTGGCTTAGGTCCCAAACTTGAATTGGTAGTCAAGAAAGTGTCTAGCCTCGCTAGGAATCGAAAGTTCAGAAGCTAGATGGAGCTCTAGCTTCCAGAACATCTCTGAGGTTAAAGGTTACTCAGATTGAGACTGCGATGGGTTTTTTTCTTTGGTAATGCCGGCTCTTAGTGGATCAGAGGAGGCTGAAGATTAGATCTCAATTACAGGAGAAAAACGATTAAAAATTCCAACATATGGAGGCTGAACAACACGCTGCTGAATAACCAACAAATCACAGAAGAAATCAAAAAAGAAATAAAAATTTGCATAGAAACGAATGAAAATGAAAACACAACAACCCAAAACCTGTGGGACATGGTAAAAGCAGTCCTAAGGGGAAAGTTCATAGCAATACAGGCACACCTCAAGAAACAAGAAAAAAGTCAAATAAATAACCTAACTCTACACCTAAAGCAACTAGAAAAGGAAGAAATGAAGAACCCCAGGGTTAGTAGAAGGAAAGAAATCTTAAAAATTAGAGCATAAATAAATGCAAAAGAAACAAAAGAGACCATAGCAAAAATCAACAAAACCAAAAGCTGGTTCTTTGAAAGGATAAATAAAATTGACAAACCATTAGCCAGACTCAT
>NW_011494863.1:13398379-13402526 GCF_000754665.1 Bison bison bison | reverse complement strand
TAAAGTTGCAGGATATAAAATCAACACACAGAAATCCCTTGCATTCCTATACACTAATAAAATTAGAAAACAGAAAGAGAAATTAAGGAAACAATTCCATTCACCATTGCAACGGAAAGAATAAAATACTTAGGCATATATCTACCTAAAGAAACTAAAGACCTATATATAGAAAACTATAAAACACTGATGAAAGAAATCAAAGAGGACACTAATAGATGGAGAAATATACCATGTTCATGGATTGGAAGAATCAATATAGTGAAAATGAGTATACTACCCAAAGCAATTCATAGGTTCAATGCAATCCCTATCAACCTACCAACGGTATTCTTCACAGAGCTAGAACAAATAATTTCACAATTTGTATGGAAATACAAAAAACCTCCAATAGCCAAAGCGATCTTGAGAAAGAAGAATGGAACTGGAGGAATCAACCTACCTGACTTCAGGCTCTACTACAAAGCCACAGTTATCAAGACAGTATGGTACTGGCACAAAGACAGAAATATTGATCGATGGAACAAAATAGAAAGCCCAGAGATAAATCCACGCACATATGGACACCTTATCTTTGACAAAGGAGGCAAGAATATGCAATGGATTAAAGACAATCTCTTTAACAAGTGGTGCTGGGAAAAACTGGTCAACCACTTGTAAAAGAATGAAACTAGAACACTTTCTAACACCATGCACAAAAATAAACTCAAAATGGATTAAAGATCTCAACGTAAGACCAGAAACTATAAAACTCCTAGAGGAGAACATAGGCAAAACACTCTCTGACATACATCACAGCAGGATCCTCTATGACCCACCTCCCAGAATATCGGAAATAAAAGCAAAAATAAACAAATGGGACCTAATTAAACTTAAAAGCTTCTGCACATCAAAGGAAACTATCAGCAAGGTGAAAAGACAGCCTTCAGAATGGGAGAAATGATAGCAAATGAAGCAACTGACAAACAACTAATCTCAAAAATATACAAGCAACTCCTACAGCTCAACTCCAGAAAAATAAATGACCCAATCAAAAAGTGGGCCAAAGAACTAAATAGACATTTCTCCAAAGAAGACATACAGATGGCTAACAAACACATGAAAAGATGCTCAACATCACTCATTATCAGAGAAATGCAAATCAAGACCACTATGAGGTACCATTTCACACCAGTCAGAATGGCTGTGATCCAAAAGTCTACAAATAATAAATGTTGGAGAGGGTGTGGAGAAAAGGGAACCCTCTTACACTGTTGGTGGGAATGCAAACTAGTACAGCCACTATGGAGAACAGTGTGGAGATTCCTTAAAAAACTGGAAATAGAACTGCCTTATGATCCAGCAATCCCACTGCTGGGCATACACACTGAGGAAACCAGAAGGGAAAGAGACACGTGTACCCCAATGTTCATTGCAGCACTGTTTATAATAGCCAGGACATGGAAGCAACCTAGATGTCCATCAGCAGATGAATGGATAAGAAAGCTGTGGTACATATATACAATGGAGTATTACTCAGCCATTAAAAAGAATTCATTTGAATCAGTTCTAATGAGGTGGATGAAACTGGAGCCTATTATACAGAGTGAAGTAAGCCAGAAGAAAAAACACCAATACAGTATACTAATGCATATATATGGAATTTAGAAAGATGGTAACAATAACCCTGTGTACGAGACAGCAAAAGAAACACTGATGTATGGAACAGTCTTATGGACTCTGTGGGAGAGGGAGAGGGTGGGAAGATTTGGGAGAATGGCATTGAAACATGTAAAATATCATGTATGAAACGAGATGCCAGTCCAGGTTCAATGCACGATACTGGATGCTTGGGGCTAGTGCACTGGGACGACCTAGAGGGATGGTATGGGGAGGGAGGAGGGAGGAGGGTTCAGGATGGGGAGCACATGTATACCTGTGATGGATTCATTTTGATATTTGGCAAAACTAATACAATTATGTAAAGTTTAAAAATAAAATTAAATTAAAAAAAAAAAAGAAATGCAAAAAAGCAAAATGGTGGTCTGAAGAGGCCTTACAAAAGGCTGGGAGAATAAGAGAAGTGAAAAGCAACAGAGAAAAGGACAGATATATCCATCTGAATGCAGAGTTCCAAAGAATAGCAAAGAGAGATAAGAAAGCATTCTTTAGTGATCAATGCAAATAAATGAAGAAAATAACAGAATGGGAAAGACTAGAGATCTCTTCAAGAAAATTAGAGATACCAAGGGAACATTTCATGCAAAGATGGGCTCAATAAAGGACAGAAATGGTATAGACCTAACAGAAGCAGAAGATATTAAGAAGAGGTGGCAAGAATACACAGAAGAACTGTACAGAAACGATCTTCACAACCCAGAAAATCACGATGTTGTGATCACTCACCTAGAGCCAGACATCCCAGAATATGAAGTCAAGTGGACCTTAGGAAGTATCACTCCGAACAAAGCTAGTGGAGGTGATGGAATTCCAGTTGAGCTATTTCAAATCCTAAAAGATGATGCTGTGAAAGTACTGCACTCAATATGCCAGCAAATTTGGAAAACTCAACAGTGGCCACAGGACTGGAAAAGGTCAGTTTTCACTCCAGTCCCTAAGAAAGGCAATGCCAAAGAATGCTCAAACTACCACACAATTGCACTCATCTCACATGCTAGTAAAGTAATGCTCAAAATTCTCCAAGCCAGGCTTCAACAATACATGAACCATGAACTTCCAGATGTTCAAGCTGGTTTTAGGAAAGGCAGAGGAACCAGAGATCAAATTGCCAACATCTGCTGATATCAAAAAAGCAAAAGAGTTCCAGAAAAACATTTATTTCTGCTTTATTGACTATGCCAAAGCCTTTGACTGTGTGGATCACAATAAGTCTGGAAAATCTGAAAGAGATGGGAATACCAGACCACCTGAACTGTCTCTTAAGAAATCTGTATGCAGATCAGGAAGCAACAGTTAGAACTGGACATGGAACAACAGACTAGTTCCAAATAGGAAAAGGAGTATGTCAAGGCTGTATATTGTCACTGTGCTTATTTAACTTATATGCAGAGAACATTGTGAGAAACACTGGGCTGGAAGAAGCACAAGCTGGAATCAAGACTGCCGGGAGAAATCAATAACCTCAGATATGCAGATGACACCACCCTCATGGCAGAAAGCAAAGAAGAACTAAAGAGCCTCTTGATGAAAATGAAAGAGGAGAGTAAAAATTTGGCTTAAAACTCAACATTCAGTAAACTAAGATCATGGCCTTTGGTCCCATCACTTCATGGCAAATATATGGGGAAGCAATGGAAACAGTGACAGACTTTATTTGGCGGGGGGCTCCAAAATCACTGCAGATGGTGACTGCAGCCATGAAATTAAAAGGTGCTTACTCCTTGGAAGAGAAGTTATGACCAACCTAGACAGCATATTAAAAAGCAGAGACATAACTTTGCCAACAAAGGTTCATGTAGTCAAGGCTATGATCTTTCCAGTAGTCATGTATGGATGTGAGAGTTGAACTATAAAGAAAGCTGAGCACCAAAGAACTGATGCTTTCAAACTGTGGTATTGGAGAAGACTCTTGAGAGTCATTTGGACAGCAAGGAGATACAACCATTCCATCCTCAGTTCAGTCACTCAGTCGTGTCCAACTCTTTGAGACCCCATGAATCACAGCACGCCAGGCCTCCCTGTCCATCACCAACTCCAGGAGTTCACCCAGACTCACGTCCATCGAGTCAATGATGCCATCCAGCCATCTCATCCTCTGTCGTCCCCTTCTCCTCCTGCCCGCAATCCCTCCCAGCATCAGACTCTTTTCCAATGAGTCAACTCTTCACATGAGGTGGCCAAAGTACTGGGGTTTCAGCTTTAGCATCTTTTCTTCCAAAGAAATCCCAAGGCTGATCTCCTTCAGAATGGACTGGTTGGATCTCCTTGCAGTCCAAGGAACTCTCAAGAGTCTTCTCCAACACCACAGTTCAAAAGCATCAATTCTTCGGTGCTCAGCCTTCTTCACAGTCCAACTCTCACATCCATACATGACCACAGGCAAAAAACCATAGCCTTGACTAGACGAACCTTTGTTGGCAAAGTAATGTCTCTGCTTTTTTTTTTTTTTTTAATCATCATATATATATATATATATATATTTTTATTA
>NW_011494863.1:13397034-13397642 GCF_000754665.1 Bison bison bison | reverse complement strand
CTTTACAATATTGTATTGGTTTTGCCATATATCAAAATGAATCTGCCACAGGTATACATGTGTTCCCCATCCTGAACCCTCCTCTCTCCTCCCTCCCCATACCATCCCTCTGGGTCATCCCAGTGCACCAGCCCCAAGCATCCAGTATTGTGCATCGAACCTGGACTGGCGACTCGTTTCATATATGATATTATACATATAGGTTGGTCATAACTTTCCTTCCAAGGAGTAAGCGTCTTTTAATTTCATGGCTGCAGTCACCATCTGTAGTGATTTTGGAGCCCAGAAAAATAAAATCTGACACTGTTTCCCCATCTATTTCCCATGAAGTGATGGGACCAGATGCCATGATCTTCGTTTTCTGAATGTTGAGCTTTAAGCCAACTTTTTCACTCTCCACTTTCAATTTCATCAAGAGACTTTTGAGTTCCTCTTCACTCTCTGCCATAAGGGTGGTGTCATCTGCATATCTGAGGTTATTGATATTTCTCCCGGCAATCTTGATTCCAGCTTGTGTTTCTTCCAGTCCAGCGTTTCTCATGATGTACTCTGCATAGAAGTTAAATAAGCAGGGTGACAATATACAGCCTTGACGTACTCCCTTTCCT
>NW_011494863.1:13396149-13396934 GCF_000754665.1 Bison bison bison | reverse complement strand
ACAGTCAAAGGCTTTGGCATAGTCAATAAAGCAGAAATAGATGTTTCTCTGGAACTCTCTTGCTTTTTCCATGATCCAGCGGATGTTGGCAATTTGATCTCTGGTTCCTCTGACCTTTTCTAAAACCAGCTTGAACATCTGGAAGTTCACGGTTCATGTATTGCTGAAGCCTGGCTTGGAGAATTTTGAGCATTACTTTACCAGTGTGTGAGATCAGTGCAATTGTGTGGTAGTTTGAGCATTCTTTGGCATTGCCTTTCTTTGGGATTGGAATGAAAACTGACCTTTCCCAGTCCTGTGGCCACTGTTGAGTTTTCCAAATTTGCTGGCATATTGAGTGCAGCACTTTCACAGCATCATCTTTCAGGATTTGAAATAGCTCAACTGGAAGGCCATCACCTCCACTACTTTGTTCATAGTGATGCTTTCTAAGGCCCACTTGACTTCACATTCCAGGATGTCTGGCTCTAGGTCAGTGATCACACCATCGTGATTATCTGGGTCGTGAACATCTTTTTTGTACAGTTCTTCTGTGTATTCTTGCCATCTCTTCTTAATATCTTCTGCTTCTTTTAGGTCCATACCATTTCTGTCCTTTATTGAGCCCATCTTTGCATGAAATGTTCCCTTGGTATCTTTAATTTTCTTGAAGAGATCTCTAGTCTTTCCCATTCTGTTGTTGTCCTCTATTTCTTTGCATTGATCGCTGAAGAAGGCTTTCTTATCTCTTCTTGCTATTCTTTGGAACTCTGCATTCAGATGCTTATATCTTTCCTTTGTTCCTT
>NW_011494863.1:13388179-13396049 GCF_000754665.1 Bison bison bison | reverse complement strand
TGTTGTCCTCTATTTCTTTGCATTGATCGCTGAAGAAGGCTTTCTTATCTCTTCTTGCTATTCTTTGGAACTCTGCATTCAGATGCTTATATCTTTCCTTTGTTCCTTTGCTTTTCGCTTCTCTTCTTTTCACAGCTATTTGTAAGGCCTCCCCAGACAGCCATTTTGCTTTTTTGCATTTCTTTTCCACGGGGATGGTCTTGATCCCTGTCTCCTGTACAATGTAACAAACCTCATTCCATAGTTCATCAGGCACTCTATCTATCAGATTTAGGCCCTTAAATCTATTTCTCACTTCCACTGTATAATCATAAGGGATTTGATTTAGGTCATACCCGAATGATCTAGTGGTTTTCTCTACTTTCTTCAAATTAAGTCTGAATTTGGCAATAAGGAGTTCATGATCTGAGCCACAGTCAGCTCCTGGTCTTGAAGGAGATCAATTCTGAGTATTCATTGGAACGAATGGTGCTGAAGCTGAAACTCCAATACTTTGGCCACCTGATGCAAAGAACTGACTCATTTTAGAAGACTCTGTTGCTGGGAAAGATTGAAGGCTGGAGGAGATGGGGATGACAGAGGATGAGATTACTGGATGGCATCACCAACTCAATCGACATGAGTTTGAGCAAGCTCCAAGAGTTGGTGATGGACAGGGAAGCCTGGTGTGCTACAGTCAGTCATGGGGTGGCAAAGAGTCAGACACAACTGAGCAACTGAACTGAACTGAATACCAGAGAAATCAATGTTCAATGCAATGGCTTGACCTATTACAAAACCTCATTCGCATTCAAACCAGTGTTGCAAGTCAAAATGTTCCACAATCCATAGGACAAAAAAATCAAATCAAATCTTTGTTGGTATTTTTGCTTTCATTTCCCATAGACATTTTACCTCTATTGGACTTTTAATGATAATTACAGAAGATCAGATTGAGAGATGATATTTTCATAGACCAATGTTATACATATATACACATATAAGTACATACATATATATACCCATACATACATGCACACTCATATATACATACACATATATATGTGTGTTAAATTGATTCAGTCATGTCTGACTCTTTTGCAACCTATGGACTATATTCCCCCAGGCTCCTTTGTCCATGGAATTCTCCAGGCAGGAATACTGGAGTGGGTTGCCATGCCCTCCTTCAGGGGATCTTCCCAACCTCAGGATCGAATCCACGTCTCTTATGTCTCCTGAATCAGTAAGTGGGTTCTTTACCACTAGTACCACCTGGGTTATCTGAGGTCTCTGCCACTCTGACCCTTTTACCCTCTGGCCTCTGGGCAGGCCATCACTCAGACTGTCCAGGATGGGAGGTTAATTTTTTCAGCTTCACAAGAATCTGCAGAAAAGGAGCCCTGGAGAACCCTGTGGCTGACACATGTCAGAGTGTCACAATATTGATGAAGTTCCCTGAGAACACAGCGGCCGCCTGCCTCCAGAGCTGAATGTGTAATTGTGTAACAGGAGCCACTGCCGAGGCAGAGCTGTCAGTCTTCTTCCTCAGCTCTGAGCTCTCCTTTGACAGTGGAGGCTCCTTGCTAAGCAGGAAAATATTTAGTGAGCATTTACTCTGTTCCCAAGACTGAGCAAAGTTCTTTGTCATCAGTTTAATCATGCCTCCATCAAAAAAGATATATTAAAGTCCAACTCCCAGTTCCTCAGAACATGAGCTTATATGTAAATAGGATCTTTTCAGAGACAATCCAGTTATAATGAGTAATTAGAATGAGTCAAATCCAGTATCACCAGGGTCCTTATAAAAGGGAAATTCAGACACAGTGACAGACACACACATGGAGGGAAGATGACATACAGACACCCAGGGAGAAGACAGCTTTGTGACTAGGGTACAATATCTACAACCCAAGGAACATCAGAGATCACTGGCAACACTGGGAGTGAGAAGAAGCAACACAAGATCCCTGCCTAGGGCCATCAGAAAGATCATGGCTCTACCCACACTTTGATTCTGGATGTCCATACTCCAGAATTGTGAGACAATAAATTTCTCCTGTTTCAAGCTGCTCATTTGTGGTACTTTGTTACAACATCCCTAGGAAACTAATACATACTTTAAATCCAAGATCATATTACAATCTCCCAACAACCCTATGCGGTGGTACTACTATCATTGCCTACTTTGCTGGTAGGTAAAAGAGGGTAAGTAACTTCCCCAGAAAATAGAGTCAGTGGGGGAGGAGAGCCACAATTGTACCTAGTCATCCTGACGTCTAACTGTTCTACTCTATTGTCCCCAGTAGAGTGGAAAGAACATGGAATAAGAGGACCTAAACCAGCACTGGATCTTCACTGCACGGTCCTGAGGAAGTCAAGTCACCCCTTGGGCTAAAAGAAATCATGCTGTGTGTTCTAACTAGGATGATGGCTATAAGAACTGACATAAATTAATAAAATAAAATCTACAGATGTGGATGGATCAAATGTTATAAGGGAGAGGGAGGATGAAAAGTCACACAGTTCTCTACTCTGACTAACCAGTAGATGATTACAGCCTACCACAAAAACCACACTGTCACCAGTATAACCACTTCTGCTCCTCTACACCGTGACTACAGCTGCACCTGCCCCTCTTCTACCAGTGCCTCAAACTTCTCATTTCCCTCCCCACAACTGATGGTTTATTATGTGTCAGGTAGAGTTGTTATTCCCACATATGGACAAAGAAACTGAGGCTTGGGGAGATTGAGATGAAAAACAGGTCACACAGCTGACAAAGGGAGGACTTCGAAAAGAAGGAATTCAAAATTACTCGATGCTCCTTTCATCAGACCCCCCGCTACTCCTCCCTAGGGCTGAGGTCAAGGAGAGGATGCCATTCACAAAGAGGAAGAATGCTGATCTGCTCAATTGCAGAACACTGTATGGTGCTCCTGGAGAAGGCGATGGCAGCCCACTCCAGTACTCTTGCCTGGAAAATCCTATGGACGGAGGAGCCTGGTGGGCTGCAGTCCATGGGGTCACGAAGAGTTGGACACGACTGAGTGACTTCACTTTTACTTTTCACTTGCATGCATTGGAGAAGGAAATGGCAACCCACTCCAGTGTTTTTGCCTGGAGAATCCCAGGGACAGGGAAGCCTGGTGGGCTGCCGAATATGGGGTCGCACAGAGTCGGACAAGACTGAAGTGACTTAGCAGCAGCAACAGTATGATGCTCCAGTCTCAGTGAGGTATTACCCACACACCAGGAAATGTAGTAAAATGAGCAATTCCATTGATGGGTGATGATGGGAGGCTAAGTTTAATTCTGAGATGCCAGTGGGCATCTACTGGGAAACTGAATAAAGAGCTCAAAAAGAATTCTAGACTGGAAACACAGATTTGGCCATGAGCATATAGATGGTGACTGATGTCATTTAGGAAGATGCTGTTTCTTAGAGACACTACATGTGATGAGAAGGCAAAAGCTGTAAGAAGGTAATCCTGAGGAACATCTCCCTACCTTTCTGAGACTCATTTTTCTTGTCTGTATATTGAGGATTAAAAATAGCTCCCCTCTCACAAGGTGGTTCCTTGGATTGAGTGAGCTAATGCATGTAGACATCCAATAGTGCCTGGCTTATAAAATGTACTACAGAAGTAATACCAGTTAATTTTGTTATTATGCTACTGAGATGTCAGGGAATGAGCTAGGGGTAGAAGTTAATAAGAAGTGCTAGCATCCAGAGGAATCACCATCTGATGACCTCTGTTTTCTCTGCAAAGGAGATGGATAAGCAGTGAAGGCAAGGTGGTAAGATTGGAGGCTTGGAGATAGTGATAAAGACTGGTAAAAAAATTTCTGTCCAATGAGGCATTAGGGACAGGGAGAAGCATGTAAGCAAGTGAGACAGGAAACTGAAATAGGTGCCTGAATTTGTAGAACTAGAAAATCAGTAGAATATTCATTAGAAGGACTGATGATGAAGCTGAAGCTCCAATACTTTAATCACCTCATGTGAAGAGCTGACTCACTGGAAAAGACCCTGGTGCTGGGAAGGAATGAGGTCAGGAGGAGAAGGGGGTGACAGGATGAGATGTTGGATGGCACCATCAACTCAATGGACATGAGTTTGAGGAAATTTCAGGAGATAGTGAAAGACAAGGAAGCCTGGCATGCTGTAATTTATGGGGTCGCAAAGAATAAGACACGACTGAGCAACTGAACAACAGAAAATCAATGCTGTGGATTTTTCTCCAACATCCTCAGCAGCCCTGAGAAGGGGTGAGCCAGGCATATGGATTAGCGCAGTTGACTGGTTAAATCACAAAGATATCTGAGAGCACAGATGTGTAAACAGATGTGGTGGGTTGCTCTGCAGTCTACATTTCTGAGCTAGACTCTAAATGCTTGAGTATGCTATACCAGTGTTTTGCCTTGAAACCCTGGGAGTAACTTCTTCCACTCCCAACTTGTACTTATCTCCACCCATCCTGATGCATTTCCTTGTTTCTTCTGCATCTGGCTGTGAAGGCCCTGAAAGTAGAATAGCACCTACATCACACTCTGCACACTGACAGTGTAGTAGTACACACTGACAGTGTGTAGTACTTCTAGAAACACATATTGTATCAAAACATGAGCTCTGGTGCCAGGCTGCCCATGTATTTCTAGCTCCATCACTCACCATCTGTGGGATCTTGGTTGAATGATTTAAGATTGCTAAAGCTTCAATTTTCTCATCTATAGAATGAGGATCCTTCTTGCTTAATAGAGAAGTTTTATGGTTTGGATAAAATGCTACAGAAAATGCTTAGCCCAGCATCTGGCCATAACGAAGATTTTAATAAACATTAGTAGTGTGCAATAAATACAATGATTTTAAACCAGCATGGAGCATGTTCATTTAGACTGTTGGATCCGATCAGTTCTAACCCAAAAGGGAATGCATTAATGCAAAGTGAATGGTGGAGTTGAGAGACGACATGAAAAAAACATGAGGGCCACTACAAGCTGGAGGCAGGTCTCCCCACTGAGCACTGCCTGAGGAAAGGCTGTTGGCTGGGGCCTCTGAGCCCAGACATCTTCTCCAACATAATTGAGAAATATGTTCCTCATGCATTCCTAATTGGAGTAGAGCAGATGGCACAGGCATTTGTTTAATGAAATATGTCCATTCGATTAAGCTGGGCCATTGGGGATTTAGGACTTCAATGCAATCTCATTGCTATCCTTCCTCTTTGGAGACCAGGGAAGTTTCAGGGATTTTAACTAACTTGGATTCAAGGTTGGAAAGGGAACAGTGCTAGTGGAGGAGTCTAGAAACCCAGAGCTAATCTTCTGAGTTTCTGGCTTGATCGACATTTTCATCTGTGGCAAAGAACCACTGCATGGAGTGACTCTTGTGTGAGCGCTGGGCATGGGTGAAGTACAGAATCAATTACCAACCAATCAGTGAACCAAACAAAATTAACTGATTGGGGTCCTCTACACAGGCTACAAGTTTCTTCCCATGGGTCCTGCTTATGCAGTTATCCCTCTGGTTAAGATACCTGTCCTGCCTATTTCCATCTGTACAAAACTCTGCTTTTGTGTGAGTGTGTGTGTGTGAGTGTATGTGTGCAGATGAGCATAACCTCCACCATGAAGACTTCCCTACTTCTCATCAGAAAGACAATATAAAACCCCTCAATAATTTCACCTGAAGCTCTTTAATGCCATGTTACTTTCTACTTTGAATTATTTCTGTTCACCTCTAGACAAGACTTTCCTGGGATATGCTGTTCTCCTTCCTCAAAGGTGAAGGTCACATAGGTGGCTAACTCTTAACAGTCTTTGCTATGAAGCTCAATAGGCTCATGAAGAATGAAAAGACAAGGGATCTAAGGGGAGAAAACCCCAAACCCCTTCTCCCTGACTTTCTGTTTAACCTGTACCTCTACTTCCAACCAGGGTGGAACAATAGTTCATCTGATTTGAAACACTGTCATCCCTGACCATCTGGGATACCACATCCTCCTTGCTTTCTTCCAGAGACACTTGCTGTTATTTCTGAGTCTCCTTTGGTCAATCTTCTTTCTCTTCCATGTTTCTAAACACTGAAGTACTCCACGATTCAGTCATAAGATCTCTATCTCTCCATACTCCCATTCTTTATGTGATCTCATCCAGTATCGTGACTTTATGGGGAACACATATATACCTGTGGTGGATTCATTTTGATATTTGGCAAAACTAACACAATTATGTAAAGTTTAAAAATAAAATAAAATTAAAAAAATAAAAATAAAATAAATAAATAAATAAATACTACCTAATATTCTGAGACACCCAAATCTATAATTCCAGTCCTGACTATTCCCTCATAATCCAGACTTAAATATCTAACAACCTACTCTACATTCACATGAAGGCATTGCAGACAAATAATAAATGTTGGAGACAGTGTGGGGAATATGAAATCTTCTTACTTTGTTAGTGGGAATGTAAATTGGCGCAGCCACTATGGAAAATAGTATGGAAGTTCCTTAGAAAACTAAAAATAGAGATACCACATGATCCATAAATCCTACTCCTGGGCATGTACCCAGGCAAAACTGTAACTCAAAAAGATACATGCACCCTATGTTCATAGCAGCATTATTCACAGTAGCCAAGACACAGAAACAACCTACATCCCATTGATAGATGAATGGATTAACATGGAATTAATGGATATACAAGGGTATACTACTCAACCATTAAAAAGAATGAAATAATGCCACCTGCAGCAACATGGGTAGACCAAGAAATTACCATACTAAGTGAAGTAAGTTAAAAAGAGAAAGACAAATGCCATATTCTATCACTTATATTCAGAATCTAAACTATGACACAAATCTATAAAACATATTTATAAAACAGAAACATACTCACAAAGAGAACAGACTTGTGGTTGCCAAGTGGGAAGAGCAATAGGGGAAGGAAGGATTGAGAGTTTGGAATTAGCAGATGCAAACTATTATACATAGGATGGATAGTACAGGGAGCTATAATATATTCAATATCCTGTGATAAACCATAATAGAAAAGAACACGAAGATTATATATACACACATATACACGTCCACAACTGAGTCACTTTGCTATACAGCAGAAATTAAACACAATATTATAAACCAACTATATTCAATAAAATTTTAAAAAGAAGTTGTAGACATCTTGAATTTAACATGGCTAAAATAGAATCATGTATTTTGCTCCCCACCCCCCACATATTATGTCCATCCATTTCTTAGGTCAGTAATTTGGAGCCACCCTTTATTCTTCTATCTTCATTCCCCTAGCTCTACCCATTAACAAATTTCATCCATTATATGTCCAAAATACACCCTGAATCCCACTATTCCTTGCTATCTCCACTGCTAACAAGCTGGCCCCAGTCATCATCATCTCTTACCTTGGAAATTTCAACCTCTCCACTGTCAGTCTCCTATACATTATCCTTCACATAGCAGCATAAATTAGTTCATATATCTCCCTCCTCCCATTAGAATCTTGGAGTTTTTTCTCACACATAACACAAAATTTAAAATCCCTTGAATGGCCATTTAAAGCCTAAAAGACCCATGTGCCTTTCTCTGACATCCCAACACTCTTGCAGGCATTTACTGCAGTTCCATGCTGGTCTTCTTTTATCACTTAAACACACTGGGCTCACCCTTAGAGTAAACTTTTGCATTCACTGCTCTTCAGCTAGGCACATTCTTCTCCCAGTTCTTGGCATGACTGCCACCTTTTCTACATTCAGGTTCAACATCATTTTTCCTTCAGTTCAGTTCAGTTCAGTTGCTCAGTCGTGTCCGACTCTTTGCGACCCCATGAATCTCAGCACGCCAGGCCTCCCTGTCCATCACCATCTCCCGGC
>NW_011494863.1:13386876-13388079 GCF_000754665.1 Bison bison bison | reverse complement strand
CTCCCGGAGTTCACTCAAACTCACATCCATCGAGTCGGTGATGCCATCCAGCCATCTCATCCTCTGTCGTCCCCTTCTCCTCCTGCCCCCAATCCCTCCCAGTATCAGAGTCTTTTCCAATGAGTCAACTCTTCGCATCATCTTTCCTTAGGAGAACCTTTTCTGAGCACTTCATATTATTTTCTGGTCTAATTGTTTCTTGATCGCCAACATTATAATCCCCTATTTTTCTCACAATTATCCATTAAGCTATTTCTTCTAAAAATACTTCTAAGTCTCCTCCTCCGCCCACATAGTGAATTTTTGTGTCCTTTATGGTTTTATCTTTGATCTCTTCTTGCTACACATTATTTTCTGTCTAAGAAAACTTCATTCAGTAATTTGACTTAAATAATCTCATATAATCTACTGACCACCAAAATCTCTGTACCAACCTGGATGTATTCCTTTCCCTTGCTTTCTCTCTATCCATATATCAATAACCTCAGATATGCAGATGACATCACCCTTATGGCAGAAAGTGAAGAAGAACAAAAGAGCCTCTTGATGAAAATGAAAGAGGAGAGTGAAAAAGTTGGCTTAAAGCTCAACATTCAGAAAACTAAGATCATGGCATCTGGTCCCATGACTTCCTGGCAAATAGATGTGGAAACTGTGGCTGACTTTATTTTTCTGGGCTCCAAAATAACTGCAGATGGTGACTGCAGCCATAAAATTAAAAGATGCTTACTCCTTGGAGGAAAAGTTATGACCAATCTAGAGAGCATATTAAAAAGCAGAGACATTACTTTGCCAACAAAGGTCCATCTAATCAAGATTATGGTTTTTCCAGTGGTCATGTATGTATGTAAGAGTTGGACTATAAAGAAAGCTGAGCGCCAAAGAATTGATGCTTTTGAACTGTGATGTTGGACAAGACTCTTGAGAGTCCCTTGGACAGCAAGGAGATCCAACCAGTCCATCCTAAAGGAGATCAGTCCTGAGTGTTCATTGGAAGGACTGATGCTAAAGCTGAAACTCCGATACTTTGGCCACCTGATGCGAACAGCTGACTCGTTTGAAAAGATCTTTGTAATACACCACATTAACAAATTGAAAAATAAAAGCCATATGATTATCTCAATAGATGCAGAGAAAGCCTTTGATAAAATTCAACATCCATTTATGATAAAAACTCTCCAGAAAGCAGGAATAGAAGGAACA
>NW_011494863.1:13385274-13386736 GCF_000754665.1 Bison bison bison | reverse complement strand
CAATCAGAGCAGAAAAAGAAATAAAAGGAATCCAAATTGGAAAAGAAGAAGTAAAACTCTCACTGTTTGCAGATGACATGATCCTCTACATAGAAAACCCTAAAGACTCCACCAAAAAATTACTAGAGCTAATCAATGACTATAGTAAAGTTGCAGGATATAAAATCAACACACAGAAATCCCTTGCATTCCTATACACTAATAATGAGAAAATTGAAAGAGAAATTAGGGAAACAATTCCATTCACCATTGCAACGGAAAGAATAAAATACTTAGGAATATATCTACCTAAGAAACTAAAGACCTATATATAGAAAACTATAAAACACTGATGAAAGAAATCAAAGAGGACACTAATAGATGGAGAAATATACCATGTTCATGGATCGGAAGAATCAATATAGTGAAAATGAGTATACTACCCAAAGCAATCTATAGATTCAATGCAATCCCTATCAAGCTACCAATGGTATTTTTCACAGAGCTAGAACAAATAATTTCACAATTTGTATGGAAATACAAAAAACCTCGAATAGCTAAAGCAATCTTGAGATAGAAGAATGGAACTGGAGGAATCAACCTGACTGACTTCAGGCTCTACTATAAAGCCACAGTCGTCAAGACAGTATGGTACTGGCACAAAGACAGAAATATAGATCAACGGAACAAAATAGAAAGCCCAGAGATAAATCCACGCACATATGGACACCTTATCTTTGACAAAGGAGGCAAGAATATACGATGGATTAAAGACAATCTCTTTAACAAGTGGTGCTGGGAAAACTGGTCAGCCACTTGTAAAAGAATGAAACTAGAGCACTTTCTAACACCATACACAAAAATAAACTCAAAATGGATTAAAGATTTCAACATAAGACCAGAAACTATAAAAATCTTAGAGGAGAACATGGGTAAAACACTCTCCGACATGCATCACAGCAGGATCCTCTATGATGCACCTCCCAGAATATTGGAAATAAAAGCAAAAACAAACAAATGGGATCTAAATAAAATTAAAAGCTTCTGCACAGCAAAAGAAACTATAAGCAAGGTGAAAAGACAGCCTTCAGAATGGGAGAAAATAATAGCAAATGAAGCAACTGACAAACAACTAATCTCAAAAATATACAAGCAACTCCTGCAGCTCAACTCCAGAAAAATAAACGACCCAATCAAAAAATGGGCCAAAGAACTAAATGGACATTTCTCCAAAGAAGACATACAGATGACTAACAAACACATGAAAAGATGCTCAACATCACTCATTATCAGAGAAATGCAAATCAAAACCACAATGAGGTACCATTTCACGCCAGTCAGAATGGCTGTGATCCAAAAGTCTAACAAGTAATATATGCTGGAGAGGGTGTGGAGAAAAGGGAAGCCTCTTTCACTGTTGGTGGGAATGCAAACGAGTACAGCCACTATGGAGAATAGTGTGGAGATTCCTTAAAAAACTGGA
>NW_011494863.1:13379457-13385174 GCF_000754665.1 Bison bison bison | reverse complement strand
GGCACTGTTTATAATAGCCAGGACATGGAAGCAACCTAGATGTCCATCAGCAGATGAATGGATAAGAAAGCTGTGGTACATATACACAATGGAGTATTACTCAGCCATTAAAAAGAATACATTTGAATCAGTTCTAATGAGGTAGATGAAACTGGAGCCTATTATACAGAGTGAAGTAAGCCAGAAAGAAAAACACCAATACAGTATACTAACGCATATACATGGAATTTAGAAAGATGGTAATGACAATCCTGTATGCAAGACAGCAAAGGAGACACAGATGTATAGAACAGTCTTTTGGACTCTGTTGGAGAGGGAGGGGGGTATGATTTGGGAGAATGGCATTAAAACATGTATAATACCCTCTAAAAAAATTAAAAAAAAGAAAAGACCCTGATCCTGGGAAAGATTGAGGGCAGGAGGAGAAGGGAACAACAGAGGATGAGATGGTTGTATGGCATCGCCGACTCAATGGACATGTGTATGGGTGGACTCTGGGAGTTGGTGATGGACAGGAAGGCCTGGTGTGCTGCAGTTCATGGGGTCGCAAAGAGTCGGACACAATTGAGTGACTGAACTGAACTGATATATCCTTTAAATATCCTAAAAACTCCCCAATTTTAAAATGAACAACAAAATTCCAATTTACTACAATTTCCTTTTTCCAAGTTTCATCTACACCCAGCATTCACTCTCCTCATGAATAGTACTGTGAGCTATATAGTCAACCAAAGACAAACTAGAATCTTTGTTTACATCTTCACCAACATCCTTACTTCCTACATTTAATTTATCATGAAGTCCTTCTGATTCTACCTTATTTCTAAATTCATCTACTTAGTTCAGATCCACTCACCAAGTTTATAGAATCAGCTGCATTGCTGGTCTCCTTACCTCTAGACGTTTTCTTCCTTAAACAAGTGTCCTCTCTACAGCAAGAGAGATCTTCCAAAGCACAAACTTATTCAAAGACATCCCTATGCCTTGAAACTTTTAATGACACCATATTGCCTTTAGAATAAATTCCAATTCCTCTTTATGATATAGAAAGCCATGGTGCTTAATTCCTGCTTATCTCTCCCTGCCACCCTGTCACTTCTGGTCACTTCCCCTCATGAGCTGAGCTCTAGAAGCTGAACCACTCTACATCTTACAGAATATAGACCATGCACACTCTCAATTCCCTTTAGCCATTTGTTCACATTGTTTCTGTCACTCAGTCCAATCTTCCTTAACTCCTTCTTCAGGTTTCTGCTTAGATATCACTTTTTCTAGAATTTCATCCTGTTTCTTTGAATTTGGTGTCTTTTAAGAGTTCCCATAGTACCTTGGCACTTTATCCCTACTATGGCACTGATTATGCTTACTTTAATTTGCCTCTCTTCAAACAGCTTTTTTGAGAGTATAGTTTACATGCCATAAAATTAACCTATTCTTAGTGAACAATTTAATTAATATTCATATATTACAGAGTTGTAGAACAATGCCCATGACCTCATTTTAGAATGTTTCCGTCACAAGTGTTGATAGCACATAAGCAACTTGAGGGTGCTGCCATGTTTTGTTGATCTTTACATACTCAGGGCATAGAGTAGTACTTGTCACCAAGTATTTGTTGAGCAATTTAAAAAAAATGAGAAGAAAAAATGAATGCCCAAATCATGACATATTCCACCCACCGGGGCTCCTCTGTCCATGGAATTATCCAGGCAAGAAGATTGGATTGGGTAGCCATTCACTTCTCCAGGGGATCTTCCCATTCCAGGGATTGAACACAGGCCTCCTGAATTGCAGGCAGATTCTTTACCATCTGACGCACCAGGGAAGGCCCTTTATCAGACATGACACCTAATTTTGAAGCTTTCATTTTCATACACACTCTCCATCCTCTCCTTGACATTTCACCAACTTATTGCAGTCAATGATGAATTTACTATGGCTGAGAAAATAGGACTTTAAAATACCCAAGAGGCCAAGAAAGTCAGCACTGTGCATTTATGGGTGATTCAAGCATGTCTAGAAACTCACAGCTGCCCAAAATGAAGTTGGGTTTTTTCCCTCCAAACAATTGAGATTGTCTCCAGTAAAATGGGTTAATGTAAAATGTCTGCTTTGAGCTCTATTCTCTTTATTTATTTTTTTTCTGCCCTTCTAAAATCGTCAGGCTGAGAGTCCAGTAACCTAAGGCTTAGGCATAATTATGTCAACAGTTCACCTAATGACTTGAGATAAATCACTTCACATCTCTGAGCTTGAGTTGCCTTATAATATTCATCTCATCTCTTCCTATTCTGATTTAGTGAAGATGAAGTAAGCAGGAAGGTAAAATAGCACTTTAAAAGGTGAAAAGTACCATGTAAATGTGATAGATTTGAACTGGCTGCCATTTCCTCTGGTTTATTATCAATCACCTCATTTATTTAAAGATACTTCTATGATGACTGCAACTGTTAATACTATGACTACCCCAAACTGACATACAAACATACATCTTTCATGCATAAATCTGATACACTCTGTTAAAGGAAGAGGGTTTCTAACCTTTCTGAAACTGTTCTCTTTTCTCAAATGATTCTAATGAATGTGGTTATATTGGTTCCCAAACCATAGCAGATTAGAAATGGAAATGAAAAGGTCCCCAAGAACAAAACACATTGAGAACAGGAAGTGTGACAGCTGAAAACAGTAGAAAAAATAGCAACATTACAAAAGTAGATTTACTTTTATGTAACTCAAAAAAGTATAGCCAGGGTCCATTCACAGTAGAGACATGTAGTCTGGACTCAATGAGTCCTACAGAGCAAAAGGTCATGATGATGACTCTGAGTTACAAGAAGACTCCACTGTGCCTGAGAAAGATGGAAAGTGCAATTTTTAGTACAGATTAACTTCTACTCTTTCATTCTTTATACAGAGATGAAAACAAATTATACATAATTCTAAAATATTAAATTAATGAGTTTGGTAATACAATAAATTTGATTTTTCATGTTATACCCAAGACTGTTCACTTAGATGACTTTGGTATATTTTCTGACCCTTTGGGGAATGGATGAGAACATTCTTTATTCTTAGTTGAAAAACAACTCTTTTCTAGGGGACACTGAATTATTTAGAGAAAGGACAACCATGAAATTTACAGGGGATATGTGAACTGATCTAGGGACTCATTCCAGCACAGACAATTATATAGCTTCTTAGGATTTAATACAGTTTGTATTAAAATCATACATTTATGTTCGATTATCTCCTTTAGTCGCATTCTTCCCCATTGAATCATAGGCTCTATATGGGCAAGGATTATATTTGTTTTGAACTCACCACTATAGCTCCAAAGCCTAGTCAAGGGCCCAGCATATACAAATTATTCACTGCACATGCGGTGCTGTTGTATAAATTAGTGGCCACCATGGCAAATAGATGGGGAAACAGTGGTTGATTTTATTTTTCCGGGCTCCAAAATCACTGCAGATGGTGATTGCAGCCATGAAATTGAAAGACGCTTACTCCATGGAAGGAAAGTTATGACCAACCTAGACAGCATATTAAAAAGCAGAGACATTACTTTGTTAACAAAGATCCATCTAATCAAGATTATGGTTTTTCCAGTGGTCATGTATGGATGTGAGAGTTGGACTATAAAGAAAGCTGAGCACCGAAGAATTGATGCTTTTGGACTGTGGTGTTGGAGAAGGCTCTTGAGAGTCCCGTGGACTGCAAGGAGATCCATCCAGTCCATCCTAAAGGAGATCAATCCTGGGTGTTCATTGGAAGGACTTATGTTGAAGCTGAAACTCCAATACTTTGGCCACCTGATGTGAACAGCTGACTCATTTGAAAAGACCCTGATGCTGGGAAAGATTGAGGGCAGGAGGAGAAGGGGACGACAGAGGATTAGATGGTTGGATGGCATCACCGACTCGATGGATGTGGGTGGGTGGACTCTGGGAGTTGGTGATGGACAGAGAGGCCTGGTGTGCTGCAGTTGATGGGGTCGCAAAGAGTTGGACATGACTGAGCGACTGAACTGAACTGAATAGTGTAGAAAGAGTCATAGTCTTAATTTCATAACTGTCCAGTGAAGATACCCCCATGAGGTAGTAAATCCAAAAAAGTTAGTACTATATTTTATTTTTGGAGATAAGAGAACTGTGCTAAAGAGAAATAAAGTCATGTACCATGTGTTTTGTTCACTGAGAGATGGACCATGGATTCCTTCCCATGTTCTTCCTACTATTCCATGCTGCTAAGTCACTTCAGTCATGTCCAACTCTGTGCGACCCCATAGACAGCAGCCCACCAGGCTCCCCCATCCCTGGGATTCTCCAGGCAAGAACACTGGAGTGGGTTGCCATTTCCTTCTCCAATGCATGAAAGTGAAAAGTGAAAGTGAAGTCGCTCAGTCGTATCCAACTCTTAGCGACCCCATGGACTGCAGCCCACCAGGCTCCTCCATCCATGGGATTTTCCAGGAGAGTACTGGAGTGGGGTGCCATTGCCTTCTCCATACTTGGAGAGAAATTGATGTGATACAGACCTGAAGATTTCAGTTAGGTTTTCTAAATTATCCATAGGAAAGTTTTATTTATACATGTTCAAACAAAGAGACAAGATAATGCATTACTAAGAAAGGAGATAAGGTGAGATGGCAAGCAATTTCTTCCTAGAACCCTCTCTGCTTCTGGGTACTCAATCTACTAGCAAAATCGCTTATAAGACATTTTCTAAGTTCCTAAGTTCCTGGCTCAATTAAAACCTGATTATTTTGTCCCCAGGGTCTGAAGTGAGATATGAAATTAAGAGAATTGACTTTGTCAGGTTTCAAGTTTCTTCCCTTCTCAGACCCAAGAAATTAACTCCTCATCAGATTGACAAATAACCATGGCATTTGGCATTATCATTATTAATTTGTGCACCTCCATAACTGCCCTTCTTAAGGAGCCTGTGTTATTTGACCGCATGGTCAATAATGTTGATGTTTGCCCAAGACAGTGACTATTACATAGTAGATACTCATTTATTGAAGGAAGAACTATGGATGGACAGATGGATAATCATAATTATAATCAAAACTGTGTTAATGTTATCAATATTCTTAGATTAATAATGTATGATACATCAGCCCCAGCAGCAGCAGCCACTGTTTAAAAGTAACTCAGTTCAGTTCAGTCACTCAGAGGTCTGACTCTTTGTGACCCCATGAATCACAGCACGCCAGGCCTCCCTGTCCATCACCAACTCCTGGAGTTCACCCAGACTCATGTCCATCGAGTCGATGATGCCATCCAGCCATCCATACATGACCACTGGAAACACCATAGCCTTGACTAGATGAACCTTTGTTGGCAAAGTAATGTCTCTGCTTTTGAATATGCTATCTAGGTTGGTCATAACTTTCCTTCCAAGGAGTAAGCATCTTTTAATTTCATGGCTGCAATCACCATCTGCAGTGATTTTGGAGCCCCCCAAAAATAAAGTCTGACACTGTTTCCACTGTTTCCCCATCTATTTCCCATGAAGTGATGGGACCGGATGCCATCACCTTCGTTTTCTGAATGTTGAGCTTTAAGCCAACTTTTCCACTCTCCTCTTTCACTTTCATCAAGAGGCTTTTGAGTTCCTCTTCACTTTCTGCCATAAGGCTGGTGTCATCTGCATATCTGAAGTTATTGATATTTCTCCTGGCAATCTTGATTCCAGCTTGTGCTTCTTCCAGT
>NW_011494863.1:13378480-13379357 GCF_000754665.1 Bison bison bison | reverse complement strand
GACAGATGGAGTGCAGCACTTTCACAGCATCATCTTTCAGGATTTGAAATAGCTCAACTGGAATTGCATCACCTCCACTAGCTTTGTTTGTAGTGATGCTTTCTAAGGCCCACTTGACATCACATTCCAGGATGCCTGGCTCTAGGTCAGTGATTACATCATCGTGATTATCTGGGTCGTGAACATCTTTTTTGTACAGTTCTTCTGTGTATTCTTGCCATCTCTTCTTAATATCTTCTGCTTCTGTTAGGTCCATACCATTTCTGTCTTTTATCGAGCCCATCTTTGCACGAAATGTTCCCTTGGGATCTCTAATTTTCTTGAAGAGATCTCTAGTCTTTCCCATTCTGTTGTTTTCCTCTATTTCTTTGCATTGATCGCTGAAGAAGGCTTTCTTATCTCTTCTTGCTATTCTTTGGAACTCTGCATTCAGATGCTTATATCTTTCCATTGCTCATTTGCTTTTCGCTTCTCTTCTTTTCACAGCTATTTGTAAGGCCTCCCCAGACAGCCATTTTGCTTTTTTGCATTTCTTTTCCATGGGGATGGTCTTGATCCCTGTCTCCTGTACAATGTCATGAACCTCATTCCATAGTTCATCAGGCACTCTATCTATCAGATCTAGGCCCTTAAATCTATTTCTCATTTCCACTGTATAATCATAAGGGATTTGATTTAGGTCATACCTGTATGGTCTAGTGGTTTTCCCTACTTTCTTCAATTTAAGTCTCAATTTGGCAATAAACTGTTCACGATCTGAGCCACAGTCAGCTCCTGGTCTTGTTTTTGCTGACTATAGAGCTTCTCCATCTTTGGCTGCAAAGAATATAATCAATCTGATTTCGGTGTTGACCATCTGGTGATGTCCATGTGTAGA
>NW_011494863.1:13377961-13378188 GCF_000754665.1 Bison bison bison | reverse complement strand
TGTGATCCACACAGTCAAAGGCTTTGGCATAGTCATTAAAGCAGAAATAGATGTTTTTCTGGAACTCTTGCTTTTTCCATGATCCAGCGGCTGTGGCAGTTTGATCTCTGGTTCCTCTGCCTTTTCTAAAACCAGCTTGAACATCTGGAAGTTCACGATTCATATATTGCTGAAGCCTGGCTTAGAGAATTTTGAGCATTACTTTACTAGCATGTGAGATGAGTGCA